>NC_060069.1:114746766-115047719 GCF_922984935.1 Meles meles | reverse complement strand
CTAAGACAGCTTTTTTGAGGATGTTGGCAACATGTTTTGATCTAATAAAATTAGAATATTATGACAGTCTTCTGACAGCTGAAAGTCAAGGGTCTTAAGCAGGGGGGATCTTTATCTGACACAAGAAAGAGCACTCTGTGTTTTGTATTGGAAACTCCAACCAGCCATTGTTATTATGTTCTACTGGCCACAGGCGTCCTCAAGTAGACTTTTATTTCCTTCTCCCTTCCTACGAACGTTCTCTTTGAGATGTAATTTTTGTTTTCTTGGCTTCTGACATATACTTATCAAAAGAATGGAATTATGACTGCTGTGCCTCAGTCTTGGCTGAGAAAATTTTACTTACTTTTTTACTGAAAATTTTATTGTCCAATTGCTATATGACTGTTCTTATTTTATAATCCAAAATTTCCTACAAATAAGTATAACTACAAATTTAAGTCTTCTCTATAATGAGTAATTTAAATTTAATTTTAATTTAAATCAGTAGTAGCTTTAGGTTGATATTTGGAAATGATTCAAAGGAATTTTTCTACCAATCTAATTGCTTTCTAATGAGGAAGAAGGGTTTGTAGGCAACAAGGGTGGAAACTAGAATATATCAGTTTAATTGAACCATAGGAATCACTCTTGTTAGATAGTCAAAAACAGTTGAATATCAGCAATTTCCCATGGTTCAAGCTAATGCCAGGAGTTCAATACATTGACCACAACAACCGATGTTATTAGCAATGTGCACAGTATTGTCATTTAACTGTTTAAAAATACCATCAACATGTTACTAAGCATGTCAAAGCCAGTTTCTCTTTGTAACGTAACTATTCCTTTCTTTCATGTCCTGTCTCCTTGCCTTTGTTTCTTCTTGTGGCTGGTGAAGTCTTTTCATCATCCAGGTAAGTGCAGGAGAAGCAGTATTCATAATTAACTACACCTTTCTTCCCAGCTACCCACAATTTTAACTACTGCTTCTTTCATCAGTTAAGGGGTGATGTACACTGCTCCCTGGAAACTCTGTTGGGATTTATGGTATAGTAACACTTACTTTGAATGTGATATGTTTGCTCCTTTGCCTCTATAAAATAGTGTATGTGGAAACACCGTAATACACAAAGGAAAACAATTCTTATCACAGGCATAGACCTATATGAGAAGCTGAGCATAGTGGGGGCAGATCCCCGATGACATGGGAAAAGGTTATTTAGTTTCATATTACCTTAGGCTGCAGTTGGATTAGCCCTAGTGTGAGTCTTTGGCATTGTAGTATTCCACCTCAGGGAACATTCTAATACCTCACTGGCAGACTTCTTCGAAAGCAGCGTTGACTGTGAGCATCAGGCTAGCCTGCCATGTATCCAGTGCTGATCTCTCCTTTGTGGCTATACAACTTAAGAGGAAGGGACTGAACACCACAGGTGGGCAGCTGTAGAATGTAGAGCCAAAAGGGAAGTCTCAGGGCAAAAGTACCTTCTCTCCATGCCAAAAACAATCGCTTTCCTTTTTTCCTTTTTTTTAAATAGCATTTTATTTTATTTTATTTTTAAAGTAGGCTCCATGCCCAACCTAGGGCTTGAAATCACAACCCTGAGATTAAGAGTCACACAGTTTACCCACTGAGCTAGCCAGGTACCCTGAAGGATCAGTTTTCTAACTTGTTCCTTCACTCTTCTATTGCCCAGGTGTCTTCTGCCTAGTTTTGTACACATAAGTGCCCCCACAAGGGGCACCTGGGTGTCTCAGTTGGTTGAGCATCTACCTTTGGCTTGGGTCATGATCCCATGGTCCTGAGATTGAGCCCCATGTCATCGGGCTCCCTGCTCAGCAGGGAGCCTGCTTCTCCATCTCTCCCTCTGCCTGCCACTCCCCCTACTTCTGCTCTCTCTCTCTCTCTCTCTCACTCACTCTCTCTCACTCTCTTTCTGTCAAATAAATAAATAATCTTTTAAAAAAACAAGTGCCCACACAAAATCTACCGTATCTCTAGGCAGCACAACACTTGCACTGTGCACCTAGATAGAGCCTTTCACCAGTAGTTAATGGGTTACAGTGAACCGAGATTTCATAGAGACCCACTTGCTCTTATCTGCAACCCAAATCTCCTGTCCTCTGTAGTCCTTGAAGTTTCCAGAAGCCCTTCAGCTATTCCTATTCATACTTCAGCTGACTTTGGTTTTACAACAGGGACTAATACTCTTGAGAGCAAACTCGGGCTCATTACAGTGAGTGTCAATAGTAATACAGTAGTAATACTAATGAATGGGAAAACTGTTAATTAGATGATTTTTTGTGGCTTTGAAAATGAATTATAGAACAGTTCAGTGTCCATGATAATTTGCAAAATGCAGAAAAGTAGAAAAGACATTTTATATCTAGTCCTACCTGATGAATACTGCCAACTATTAACAATTAGATGTACAATTGACCCTTTAAACGGGCTTGAACTGCATGGGTCCACATATATACAGACTTTTTTACAGTGCAGTACTATAAGTGTATTTTCCTTATGATTTTATTAATAATATATTTTTCTTTAGCATACTTTATCACAAGATTATAATATATAATATGTATTACAAAATATGTGTTAATTATGTTATTAGTAAGGCTTCTGTTCAATGGTAGGTTATTAATAATTAAGTTTTGGGGAGACAAAGTTATATGCAGATTTTTGACTGCACAGGATTTGGTGCTCCTAATCCCCACATTTGTTTAAGGGTCAGCTGCACTATGTTCCCTTTTACTCTTTATAAACATTTATAAAACATCTGTGTTTTCCCACTATGGCCTATATATGTATCTTTTGTTTTTTTATTTTTATATATTTTAATCATGTTCATTGCTTTTCTGTAGACAGTAGGTCATTTAAAAGCATATATTTGCATATCGTCCCAAGAAATGGTGGCCAGAAAGCCAGCCACTGCCTGCTGTCCCTCTGACAGTGCTATAACTTTTGTTCCTCCACAAGTGAAGCAGCAAAGCCTACATTTAATAGAGACTCTTCTGTTAATCCAGGAACCTCCTGTTCTTGGTTTACATGGATGCTATGACTTGGCTGTGGGACTCCAGTGAGCATGCCAGTAGGTGACTTGGAGAGAATGTAGAATTGATAATATGACGCCACTATAAGATTATTAAGTAGGGAACTGGAAAAGCGTGCTATTTAGGTCCAGTCCATGTGCTTATTTATTTCTGCAAACATTTTGCGTTTCCTTGGTAACTAATAATAGTTTTGAGAAACTGTTAAACTCACAAGTATTACTGCAGCAGTAAAAAAATCCTCGAATCACAGAAATTAGAGACAGAAAATACCTATTAGGTCATCTTTTTTGTCCCTTGCCAGTACAGATTGTTCTCAGCACTTTGCCCAGTCCCTCTTTAAAGGGACCTTGTCTAATGGTTTGTACCCCATTTTTTTTAAGTAGTTGATTTTTAAAGAAAATAATCCCACGGAATATAATTGAGGATGATTTCAGGCTAAATATTTCTAAAGAAAGACCTATGGATTCTAAATACAGGTTTTTGAGCAGGTTCTATTTTGGGGGAGTTACTGGTATAGTTTAGGATGTCATTGGAATAGTTAGCTAAAGGTGAAAAGCAGATTGGTGGGTTGACTTTATGTTTCTCTTTCATCATTGGAAACTCAAGTATCGCAACACAGGAGGATTAGCTTTTAATATAAACTCATTGAAGTGGGTCTAGAAGGCCTGAGGAAATAAAGCAGTTAGGAAGTAAAGTTAGAGTAAATGGTTCATTCCAAGATTATATTTATGAAAAAGACATTTTACACTCTCCCTTCCTGTCCCCAAACCTGCTTTGTCCATTATTTACAGTTAATTATTGTTTGATGTGAAGATGGCTTCTAGCTGTAAAATCCCCTCCCTCAGTCAAGTAATTTCTCCCAAACCCCAGAAGGACAGAATAAAACTCTCATAGAACGGTCACTGGTGGTGTTATAAACTAAATGCTTCAATTCCCTGTATTATGGTTAAATAATGGGAATATATGGGGAAAATGATGAACCAATAAAGAAATAAAAACTATGCTTTGAGTTTTATTTTGAAGGATGATCATTTCATAAAAGCACATTTTAGAGTGTAAAAGGCCTTAGAAAATACTTAATTTACTTATTGCCATCCTTTCTTCTCCCTTTTTAAATAGATGAGATAATTGGACCTCAGAGAGGTTTAAGGACTTGTCCTGAGGTCAAAAGTAAATTGGTGGGGCGCCTGGGTGGCTCAGTGGTTTAAGCTGCTGCCTTCAGCTCGGGTCATGATCTCGGGGTCCTGGGATCGAGTCCCGCGTCGGGCTCTCTGCTTGGCGGGGAGCCTGCTTCCTCCTCTCTCTCTCTCTCTCTCTGCCTGCCTCTCTCCCTACTTGTGATCTCTATCTGTCAAATAAATAAATAAAATCTTTAAAAAAAAAAAAAAAAAGTAAATTGGTAACCCAGCCAACTATGTTTTATAGATCTGCATATCTCTTTTAGGAAACATGAAAAATCAAAACTGTCTTAATTAAACAATGTCATTAGAACTGTCAGAATATGCCTGAAATTATAATTAATATTAGAATAATTTACTTAGGTTTATACTACAGAAATAATTTGGAGCCTTAATGAGCTTGTTATCCACTTTATGGGTAAAAAATACAGTATTTTTGTTGCATTTCTTTCAAATTGAAGATTTACGTATGACTGATAATCAACTCAAGCGATTAAGATTGACCGTGCTTTGACAACTCCAGACAAAAATGTAATGGAAAGATCTGAATTTTTAATATTAATTCGTGCTCTCATTTAACACCGTTATCTTGCATTCATGCCAGGGCCCATTCTGTACATGAGAAATGCTATTAAAATTTATGTTACTAGACATTTACATCATGAAATGCAGGTGGAAGGGAAGTCGAACGTCTTGTGTTCACCCTTAGATTGAATTCTCTCTTGAGTGAGAACTGCTTTTTTTCCAGGAGTTGGTGTTTGCACATCCAGTTGTCATTAGTCAGCACTGAATAGCTCCAGGGATTTTTTACTTCCCCAACAAATCCATTTCATTCCATACTGAAAACTGCCGTCCTCTAACTGCTACTGACTATTCTTGGTCTTTCCAGAGAGTCATACTGAATAAATACTTTATTTAAAGTATGACTTTAGTCATACTAAATAAATAAATTGCTCTGACATGAGAGTGTTTTAAATATTTGAAGACAATTTGTCCTAAATCTTAGACTGTTCCTATTTTTATAATTTGAGTCTTTTCATACTCTCTTTCTAAAAGTTTGGTGCTCAGAATGAACAAATTATTTCAGTATATTGGGATTATCTTCCCTTTTACAGACTGTGTAAAGTCTTTTGTGTTTTCTTAGCACTTTCTGGTGACCATATCAGACTACTGTGTCATTGAGCTTACTGATCACCAGTCTCCTAATGACCAACTACATACCAAAGTATTTTCCTCATGTATTGCCTCTGTAATGAAAGTTAATCCCTTCTATCCTCTGCTGGTTTTGTTTGTATTACATCTTTGTTATAATAACAATAGTAGATGGCACATTTAATGTTTAATAGATGCTATATAATATATGTTTTACATATAATATCAACTTTGATCCGCATAATGACTCTGAAGGATAGATAACTGAGGAAGAGAGAGATTAAGTAACCTGTCCAGTGTCACAGAGCAAGTAAATAGTGGTACCAGGGTTTGAACTGTAGACTCACTTCAGCAAAAAACTGGTAGAAATCATATTCAGTGTCTTGTATAGGATTTGAACTTAGGGGATAAACACTATAACACAGAGACATAGAACTTTGTACTTCTCTTATCTACTGCCTAGTTCACTGGGCTTGCACTATGGGTTGGTAGAGTGAGAATAGATCTTGGAGAAAATCTGGTCAGCCACCTCATCTTATAGTTCATATAAATGAAAGCCACACTGTGCAGTATTCTATTTCACGATACACAGATGGGGCAGAGCTCAGGCCAGAGTATGGTGCCTTTTCTACTACAGAACTCTAAAGTATTTCTGCTTTGTACAGTTTTTTCTCTCTCTTCCTCTTCCCTCCTTCCCAGCTTCCCTCGCCTGCCTGTCTTCCTCCCTTCCTTCCGTCCCTCCCTCCTCCCTCCCTCCCTCCTTCTCTCCCTCTCTGCCTCTCTATTTGTTTATGCCACTATAAACATTAAAACAACAATAACATTAATAGAAACCACATTGAAGGGATCATGTAAAATCCTATCATACAGTGTTTTAAGCTTCTTAAATTTATTGCCAACTTCTGAATCTGTACATTCTTTATCTTTTTAGATTATGATATAAATTTAAGACTTTCATCAAATATATTCTCAATCCTCAGATTTAAGTTTCAGAGCTTAAATATGCCATTTATTTAAAGAAGATCCAGGGAATGGGAAGGGAAAGGAAAGGAATTGCTGCCATTTATTGAGAGCCTACCATGTGCCAATCACTGTGCCATGCCCTCTGCCTTGATATCTCAAACCTCCTTCCTGCTTTTGGAGATTTTTGTATGAGGGCTGAAACAATAATACTCCCCACAGAGTAGATACTCCATAAACCTGAATAGAAGAGACTGTTTTGGATCCAGCAGGAGAAAGAGGTAATGATCATTCTCATTACCTGACTACTTCCATTCATTGACTATTAGCTTTTGATTCATTTTATGTGCCATTTATTTCACAGTTCCTCTGAGACAAATGCATGTGCAAGATGCTATAGGATACAATTTACAGTGATAGATTATGTCCTTGTGCTTTTAAATCAAGTGAATACTAATTAAACTTAATCTAGAAACTATTCTTTCTTTCATTTAATCAAGTTTCTTTAATTCCCTTGACCACAAATATTATTTGCTAAGGAAATTTCCCCTTGGAGTATATTTAACCATCCAAAGGGGAAAACTTTATCATGATACTGCTCTGACAACCCACAGACTCAAGGAATAAAAACTTCAAGAGCAGCGTTCCTTCTCAAGCAATGAGCTATGGCTAACAGTGGCTTCTTGGCAAATCATAACTTAAAATAACAGTGATTGCTTTTCAAACATAATCAGTTCTAATGACTACTGCTCCAGTTGAGTTTTAAAATATGCAGAATCAACTTTAAATTACTCCAAATGGCTACTGCCCTAATGATGCCAGTATGTCTAAGTCTCAACCCATTTATTAGCACTGGGAAACTCGAGAATCACTGATGCTGATGCTCAGTGACCTCAAATTTAGAATCTGAGATTTGTATTCAAGTGTTGATGTACTCTGATAAGGTTGATAGAGTACAGGTTTATCATATGATTGATTGCTAATTTGTGTCATTATTATACTGTGCCATTTGCAGTGTGCTATAAATTAATTTTCAAGTATATCTTATAAATAACCCAGTTAAATTTCATCACCTTTTTTGCAGAAATTAATAAGAGTTCTTTATTAAATGCAAGGGTTTAAAATTTAGCAGGAGTTCATAAACTTATATTTGGCATTTCTTCCTTATTCTAAATATATAATAGACTTAAAATAGGAAAGTGGTTTAGGTCTCACTTCACCTCAGAGAGGGCTGACTTTTGGTTAAAAACAGTCTCCATCCATGCATGCATGTATGCATCCACCTATCCATACATCCACTTGTCCTCTATGGCTGCCATTTATTAAAAACCTATGGAACGGATGTCTAACTCTCTTTTTCTTTCTTTCCTCCTCCCTGCTCAACACACGCACACACACACACACATTGCACATGTACATATGCAGACTTTTTATGTACACTCACCAACAATTACAAGAGGAAATGAAAAACAGTGGAACTCAGCTGTTAGGTCAGGAATGGGAATCTGTTCCCCAAAGGCTAAGTGGAATATCTTTTCATCTAGTCACGGTGACCTCAATAACTAATAGCACTTTTTGTGCACAATGATTATCAATATTCATTTATGCCAATATATGGATGGTGGGAGGGTGATTGGCATTGATGCATGGCTTCCACTTGTACATTTAAAAACATTTATGCTCTTAAGAAGATAAAAAGGCTGTATTCTTCAATTAGGTAGTGCAAATGAGAAAATATTATTAAAATTCTTGGAAGAAAAAAAACCTTTGTTCATAATATTTATTTATTGCAATGTAATTAAGTAGGTAAAAAAGATACAATATTTTCTCTTCTTAATTAAAGAAGTTGGAATTTTTAAAGGTAATAGTGTGTGTGTGTGTGTCTGTCTGTCTGTCTGTCTGTCTTTGGTGATTTATAGTTATACAAGAGTTAGGCCTAGACTGCATCTACTATATTCTTTCAAGAGGCATTCAGCAACTATTGTTTGAGCACCTTCTATGTCTGTTTATTACTATGCTGAGTTCATGGCAAGGGAGGAAGAGAGTATAAAGCATGACCCTACCCAGATTTTGATGGGTAGATAAACAAATGAACAAAAGCCTAAAAGCAATTGAGTTGGGATGCTGCATTTGGTACAAGTATGTTAGGCTTAGAAATATCCGGAAGGTCTTCATAACAGAAGTTAAAGTTCATCTGGCTCTTGAAGGGTATTTAAAGAATTCCATGAAGGAGAATGGTAGACCAAAGGAACCCTGGATTGAATGGGGTCACTGATTATCTCTTGTTGAACAGTGGTGACCCTCTACAGGCAGTTGTGCAAGTGCTAGACATTGCAGCCCTGGAGGAGAGAGTGATCATATAAGATGGGGCCAGACTATAAATGGGTCTTATAATTCAAGCAATGTGGTTTGGATTTCAACTCAGTGTTACAGACAACAAGGTGCCGTTGGCAGTTTTTGAGCAGCTGAATAATATATTGAAAGTTGAATAATATATTCAACATATACTGAATAATAAATGAATCATGACATTGTTAATTCTTTTTCAATTATAGTAATATAGTAATATGTAACAATAGATATGTAATAGAATCAGGAGTGCTCCAATTTTGTCATATAATAATGCTTCTTTTAGGTACAATCTTCGGAGAAGTGAGGAACAGCCTCTTCTGAAACATTTTAAAGACCTTCTCTGAACATCAAAATAAAATAGATCCATGATGTTTTAATTAAATAAGATTATTTCAGTCTTTTTTTTTTTTTTTTTTTTAGATTTTAATTATTTATTTGTCAGAGAGAGAGAGAGCGAGCACACAAGCAAGGGGAACAGCAGCCAGAAGGAGAAGCAGACTTCCCACTGAGCAGGTGGCTTGATGCAGGACTAGATCTCATGACCCTGTGATCATGACCTGAGCCGAAGGCAGCCGCCCAACCGACTGAGGCACCCAGGTGTCCCTTATTTTAGTCTTATTAAATATTAGAATGGCTGTTCAACTAATGGCTCTCTTAAGCCATTTACTTGACTAGTAATTATCAAAGATTCTTCCCAGAAAAAAGTCAGTAGTTGGGTAAAGATCTTCCAAGGCTGATTATATTTCACACACACACACACACACATATACAACACTCTGAATATGAATCACTGAATGAACGAATGATTTGTTTGTTCATTCATTTTAATGATGTTCTTTGCAGAGGTGCCTATATGATCCATTACTGAAAATGGATGGAGGATCTTCATGTGCAGTTTTATTTGCTGTTTGTGTATGATAAACTTGAGAAAAGAATCTTCTCAGAATGCTTTTTGTTGAAACGCTTTTTCATCTTCTTTTCTTTTTTTTTTTTTTTAAGATTTCATTTATTTATTTGACAGAGATCACAAGTAGGCAGAAACAGACAGAGAGAGGGGGGAAGCAGGCTCCCTGCTGAGCAGAGAGCCCAATGCGGGGCTCGATGCGGGGTTCAGTCCCAGGACCCTGAGATCATGACCTGAGCCGAAGGCAGAGGCTTAACCTGCTGAGCCCCCCAGGTGCCCCAGTTTTTCATCTTCTAAGAAAAGAAATTCTGATTGTTTTCTTTGGGTCGGTTTCAGTATTTCATAAATTTTATTACTTAGAATAGCTGTGCTAGGAACTGTAGTTTTTTCCTGCTACCTCATGATTTTATTGGGCTTTCATCTTTCTCTTGGGTTCATGAGTTATTTAGAATTGTTTCTTAATTTTTAAACATGTATTTTTGGGTAGAGGGAGAGATCTTTTTATCACCCATTACATTATGGTCAGAAAATACAGTCCGTATGTTATCTACCTTTTGAATTTTTTTTTTTTAAAGATATTTATTTATTTGACAGAGAGAGACAACGGGAGAGGGAGAAGCAGACTCCCCACTGAGCAAGGAGCCAAGTGCAGGCTCCATCCCAGGACCCTGGGATCATGACCAGAGCCGAAGGCAGATGCCCAACGGCTGAGCCACCCAGGTGCCCCTACTTTTTGAAGTTTTTTAAGTTTTTTTTTTTTTTTTAAATATTTTATTTATTTGACAGAGAGAAATCACAAGTAGGCAGAGAGGCAGGCAGAGAGAGAGGAGGAAGCAGGCTCCCCACGGAGCAGAGAGCCCAATGTGGGGCTCGATCCCAGGACCCTGGGATCATGACCTGAGCCGAAGGCAGAGGCTTTAACCCACTGAGCCACCCAGGTGCCCCTGAAGTTTTTTAAGTTTTGCTTTATGGTCTCACTGGGTGGTTAGTTTTTTTTTTTTTTTTACAAGTTCCCTATCTGCTTGAAGAGAGTATAGTGCGTATTCTGTAGGAATTAAGAACTATGCTCTCTAGATAAAGCTTACTTATTGTGTTGTTAGAATCTTCTACAACCTGACTGATTTTTAGCTGCTTGATTTATTTAACGGCTATGAGATATATGTTAGAATCTTCCATTGTGATGATGGATTAGTCTGTCTTTATGTTTCTGTCAATTCTTGCTTTACATATTTAAGACCATATTTTCAGATGCATGTAAGTTCAAACTATTTCTCAGAAATGGAATTCCTTTATTTTATATAATGACTCTTTATAGATTTTTCCACCTTGAAATCCCTTTTGTCTCATACTAACATAGCTATGTAACCTTTCTTTTGGTTAGTAGTTGCCTGATATCTTTTTTCCAACCTCTTTTTTGCTTTGCTGTTTTCTTATGTTCCAGTGAGTCACTTATGAACTGCATGCAGTTGGGAATTACTATTGTTAAAATAGTTTTGATCCAGTCTGACACACTTTGTCTTTTAACATGACCATTTAGTTGTATTACAGTGATTATTGACTTATTTGGATTTTACTTTTGCCATCTTATCTGATGGTCCTATTTTTTACCACCTTTTTTACTGTTGTTATTTTATTTCTTAGCTTATTTTGAATTTTATTTTTATTTATCTTCTCCCTTTCTACTTTAGAAGTTACACACTATTTCTCTCTGTTAGGAATTAATTGCCCTATAAATTCTACCTCACAAGTTAAAGTTATCAGTCTAAAGTTAATCAGCATTTTAATCCTCCAAAAACTTAAATCGTTACAGAACACTTTAATTCTGAGTATACCGTTCTGATTTATAAATTATCTGTCTTACGTTGTCTTGTATTTTAGTTTCTTTTTTAATTCTCCAAGATTTTATCATCATCTGTTGTTGTTATTTTAGTCAGTGTTGGTTTAAATGCACCAACATATTTACCACTTTCTTGCCTCATCATCCCTTCTTTTATTCCACACTTCCATCTGGGATCACTTTTCTTCAATCTGAATGCATATTTTTGAAGTTCCTTCAGTGGAAGTCTGCTCTTTGTGCACTCTCTCTTTTTATTTATTTGAATGTCTTTATTTTACCCTTGTTCTTAGGAAGATTTTTACTGAGTGGAGACTTCTAGGTTGATACTGTTTTCTGTCAGCACATTGAAGATATTATGCCACTTACTTCTGGCTTCCTATGTTAATGTTGAAAAGTCAGTCATTGATCTACTATGTCATTCCTATTCTCTCTGGCTGCTCTTTTTTATTTTGCCTTCATCTTTGATATTTTGCAATTTCATTATGTTGTACTTAAGTGCAGATTTCTTTTGTCCTTCCTGGGTTTCATTGAGATTCCTGAATCTGTGGATTGGTGTCTTTCTTAAGTTCTAGAATATTGTTAACCAAAGTTAACTTGACAAATATATCTTCTGAAATTTTTTTTTCTTTCTTTACCTTATAAAACTGAGACACATGTTAATTAGACTGTCTTAATTAGACTGTTTGTCATATCCCTTAACTACTGTTTCAGTTGTTTTCTCTCTTTAGCTCTCCTGGCTCCATTTTGTAATTTCTTCAGATTTTTCTTATAGTTTAGTAATTGTCACTGCTGATATGCAATTATACTTTTCATTTCCAAAGTGTGGGTTTTTTTTTTCTAATTTGTTTAATCTTTTATAGTCTTACTTTTCTAACCAGAAATTTCTAACTAGAAATTTCAATCCCTTTTTTATCTTTAACATATTAAGTGTGTTTTACATGCTGTCTGATAATGTAGATATCTGAAATCATTTATCAGCAGCTCTGATTCTGCTGTCATTTCTCTGACTTTCAATCATTGTGCATTTTTTTAAATTTCTTTTCAGTGTTCCAGAATTCATTGTTTATGTACCACACCAGTGCTCCATGCAATACATGCCCTCCATAATACCCATCACCAGGCTCACCCAACACCCCATCCCCCTCCCCTCCAAAACCCTCAGTTTGTTTCTCAGAGTCCAGTCTCTCATGGTTCATCTCCCGCTCCAATTTCCCCCAACTCAGTTCTCTGCATCTCTCCATGTCCTCCATGTTTTTCCTTATGTTCCGCAAGTAAGCAAAACCATATGATAATTGACTCTCTCTGCTTCACTTATTTCGCTTAGCATAATCTCTTCCAGTCCCAACCATGTTGATACAAAAGTTGGGTATTCATCCTTTTTGATGGAGACATAATACTCCATAATATATATGGACCATATCCTCTTTATCCATTTGTCCATTGAAGGGCATCTTGGTTCTTTATACAGTTTGGTGACTGTGGCCATTGCTGCTATGAGCATTGGGGTACACATGGCCCTTCTTTTCACTACATCTGTATCTTTGGGGCAAATACAAAATGTCTGTACTGCCTAGAGCAATCTATACTTTCAATGCCATTCCAATCAAAATTCCACTGGCATTTTTCAAAGAGCTGGAACAAACAATCCTAAAATTTGTATGGAACCAGAAGAGACCCCGAATTGCTAAGGAAATGTTGAAAAAGAAAAAGAAAGCTGGGGGCATCACGTTGCCTGATTTTAAACTTTACCACAAAGCTGTAACCACCAAGACAGCATGGTGCTGGCACAAAAACAAACACATAGACCAATGGAACAGAGGATAGAGCCCAGATATGAACCCTCAACTTTATGGTCAAATAATCTTCGACAAAGCAGGAAAAAATATCCAGTGGAGAAAAGACAGTCTCTTCAATAAATGGTGCTGGGAAAATTGGATGGCTATGTGTAGAAGAATGAAACTCAACCACTCTCTCACACCATACACAAAGATAAACTCGAAATGGATAAAAGATCTCAACGTGAGGCAGGAATCCATCAGAATCCTAGAGGAGAACATAGGCAGTAACCTCTCTGACTTCGGCCACAGCAATGTCTTTTAAGATAGGTCTCCAAAGGCAAAGGAAACCAAAGTGAAAAAGAACTTTTGGGACTTCAAGATCAAAAGCTTCTGCACAGCAAATGAAACTGTCAACAAAACAAAGAGGTAGGGGCACCTGGGTAGCTCAGTGGTTTAAAGCCTCTGCCTTCGGCTCAGGTCATGATCCCAGAGTCCTGGATTGAGCCCCACATCAGGCTCTCTGCTCTGCAGGGAGCCTGCTTCCTCCTCTCTCTCTGCCTGCCTCTTTGCCTACTTGTGATCTCTGTCTCTCAAATAAATAAATAAAATTTAAAAAAAAAAACAAAGAGGCAGCCCATGGCATGGGAGAAGATATTTGCAAATGACACTACAAACAAAGGGCTGATATGCAAGATTTATAAAGAACTCCTCGAGCTCAACACACACAAAACAGATAATCATGTCAAAAATGGGCAGAAGACATGAACAGACGCATCTCCAAGGAAGACATACGAATGGCTAACAGACACATGAAAAAATGTTCATCATCATTAACCATCCGGGAGATTCAAATCAAAACCACATTGAGATACCACCTCACACCAGTTAGAATAGACAAAATTAACAAGACAGTAAACAACAAATGTTGGGAAGGATGTGGAGAAAGGGGACCCCTCTTACACTGTTGATGGGAATGCAAGTTGGTATAGCCACTTTGGAAAACAGTGTGGAGATTTCTTAAGAAATTAAAAATAGAGCTTCCCTATGACCCTGCAATTGCACTATTGTGCATTATTTTTTAATGTGTTTTCAGATTTTAAAATATGAACTTATATATTAGAACTCTATTTGCGGGAATTCTTTGAACCCTAGGTTGAAGGTCACTTCCTCTAGGGAGGATTTACATTTGTTTTTTGCCAGATGTCAAGGGGTATTTTCAGCCTAGAATCTCTAGATGCAGGGTTTTTGTTTTTTGGTTTTAGACCACCCAGTTAGTATGAGTTTGGGCTGCCAATTCTCATATGGGCTAACTTGTTATTATAAATTCTCAGTGGAGTTTATTTCTCCTCTTACTCCAAATGCCATAGTTCAAGGAAAGCAGTTTTCCCTACAGTGCCTAGAGGTTGATTTTGTTTCTAAGCCACCTTTACATTCGTGGTTTAGCTTTTTGCAATCTAGCTCTATGTAGGGTTGGGAGGACTCTGGGCTTCATCCTCTGTGCCATCTGATGCCATAAAAACTAAAATACAAGTTTACAGAATTTTTAAAAAATGCTCTCAAAGCAATAGCTGTTACTTAACTTCATTGCTGAGTTTTTACTTTTATTCAGTCTTTAACCTTTGAATATTCCTTAATAACTTGCTGTCTCAAGGATGTATATTTTAAAATATTTTATTCATTTTACTTAGCACCTTGGGTATTTTGGTGGTGGTGATATTGTTTTGGAGGGTTTTTTGGTAAGACAAAAACTTATAGTAGCTAATCAGTTTTAACATTGGAATTGGATATTAGCACAATGTAGTCTAATAGTGAAAATCTAGCTGAAAACTATGTAGGAAATATTTCAGATTCATATGTTAGAGCTACTTGTTTGTTCCCTTATGCTAAGAAATGGAGTTTTAGCTTACCTCAGCATTTTTCTTCACTGTTCACTGTACTAATTGGCTACCAGCAATTTTTCAGATGTCAAATAATCTAAACATTGTCTCAAATATGAGCTCAATTTTTAGCATCAGATTTTAAGTTTTAGTCTTTGTTAGGTCCATATATTAATAGGAACATAGGTCTGCTGTCTAGAGTGGCTATGATCCACTGGCACTTACTAGTTACATTTATAGCAAATGTAATTATTTTCCTGATTTTTTAGTTACTACTTCTTAGTTTAAGCAAACACATACTTTTCGGAGCCCAGTGTAAAGAGAGATAGTCTAAGAGAGTTAAAGGAAGCTTCCTCTATACTTTTACTGAACCACTGTGAGAAATCGGAAATTATTGAAGTCTCAATTCCAAGTGCTTCAGAGTGAAAATATTCTTATGGGAATGATGCCACTTTCAAGAAGGTAGCCCCATCTTAAACTCAGGAACTTTTCACAGAGCACCAGTTAAGTCTCTAATTTTGTACAGAATAACATGGAATGTAAGAAGATAGCTTTGAATCTTGGAAAAACTTCCAAGATATGGTGACTTTAATTTGTTTGCCTTCATTGAGAACTGTCCTATAAACAGTGCCCCAGGTCATCTAAGTAGTCTAAAATGTGAGTAACCAAAAGGAAATGATACATTAGCTAGGATGCTTCCAGCCATAATCAACAGAAAACCTGGACTCCCTTTGCCTCAAACAATGGCAAAATTTATCATCTTACAATAAAAAATCCAAACTTGAGGCAGGCTCCAGACATGACATGTTGCCTCTGCTTCTCTGGTTTCTGTGGCTCTGGACTTTTCCCCTAGATGGTTTCATCATCACCCTCATAGCAAAATGGCCTCAGCACTTCGAGGTATCACATCCAGAGGTAGATCACATGCATCATCCAGAGGTAGATAGGAACCATCTCTTCTGGGTTCTCCTAAGGAGCTGGTAACCTTTCCCATAACTCTCCCCACCACCCTATCTCCAAAGTCTTATTGTTTTATCTTACTGTCCAGAACTGTCAGAAGAAAGGTGAGTGACATCATAGACCAATTAGATTTTGTTCCTAACCTGGACAGAGTGTCCCACTCATGTAAGTCATGTGGGTTCAATGGATTATTACTACAAGTTCTCTTTTGTTTAAATTCTGAGTATGCTATTGACTTATACTTATCTCGGTAAAGAGTATGGAGACCCCCATTGATGCTAACTCCAGAAAGAGCTGCAGAAATGCTGTGCTCAATACTTCTCAGCAATGCTCACAAACTGGGTGAATTGCACGAACAAACTTCAGTCAGTAGGTCTGGACCTTTGTACTGCTCTCTTTAAATTGATCCATGACCTATACCTTACATAGTTCTGAGTGAGTGAGTGGCTCACTGTTCTATTAAAGTGAACTTTAAGGCCACAATAAAAAGTTAGGAAACTGTCATATTTGAAATTCTATTTTGTCCTGTGGTGTATGACTTCTTTTTATTTTCTGGCCAAAAAATTAGAGGTGATTTAGGATTAAAGCTTTATGGCATTTAAACCTATCAGTCTTCAGAACTAAAACGTTGCTATAGTTTTGGGGAGGAAGAATCCCCACTGATTTTCTAATCCTTGCCATTATTTTATATATAGACTATCCTTAGCCTTTAGTAGCTAAGAACTACTAGATGTAATGCTTTATTGGTAAAGTCAGATATTTATTGTTTCCTGTGGAAAGTGAGTATTAATACTGTGTCACTTGATCATTTTCTTTAGACATAATATAGCATTTTTCTGTGGGCTAAATTTATATTCTGTTCTCACGGAATATTAAATCTGTTTGACAAAGTGAATTTAGGCCTCTTTAACTCCACTGACTGCATAAATGCTATATGTGGAAAATTATTTAGCTTATGTGAAGAATGTTGTATCTCTACTTTTAGGATCAATGTAATGTTTCATAAACTTTAAGAATATGGTGTTCGTGCTTCTTAAGAATCCCAGCTATAAGTAATAATGAAATTTATCATTATGGCTGACCTGCCAACTCATGTTTCTATATGTATAGTTCTGATTTAGAAGTTCATGTAGTAAGCCTACTTACTTGCTTTCTCCTCGGATTGTTCCTGTTCTTAATTCACTATCGTCCTTTTACCCTTAAAAAGTAAAAATTAGGGGTGTCTGGGTGACTCATGGGTTAACCGTCTGCCTTCAGCTCAGGTCATGATCCCAGGGTACTGGGATTGAGCCCGCATAAAGCCCCACATCAGGCGCTCTGCTCAGCAGGGAGCCTGCTTCTCCTCTCCCTCTGTCAGCCCCTCTGTCTGCTGCTCTGCCTACTTGTGCTTTCTCTATATCAAATAAATAAATAAAATTTTTAAAAAAACGGAAATTAGTTTTAGAGTGGTAACAAAATTGAAGCGGTTCAGTGGATAGAAATGTTTTTAAGTGTTCTGCTGGCAGTACTTTCTAATTTTGCTAAAGCCTAAACTTCCTAATTAAAAGAAAAAGATCACCTGCCTAAGGCTATTTATTGGGATGTTACCATATTTTATTGTCAGATCACTGCTTTTTTGATATGATTTGGTGACTAAATTTGTTGTAAATATCACAGAAACCATTATTTCTGTTCACATATTTTTATTCATCTTTGTCCAGTAGTTAAATGAATGTGAGTGCATGCATGTGTGTACAAGTGTTACACTACATGTGTGTATATTTGCCTTATTACTCTATTATGGTTGTTTTCTCCTTAGTAAGGAGTTGGAGGAATAAGATCCTGAAGATGATTTTCAGGAGGAAATGACTTAGAAGTTTTTAAAAATTGAGTGAATAAGTCTGCAGCCCTCATCCCAATTCAGATCTTTATGTTTTCTGACCTTGGTTAGCTTTCATATGATAAAACCCACAAACTGTTCCCAAAGAGGTAGAGGGCTACAGTAATGACTGTGGTCTAGGATGGGCAATGCAGGATGAATTGGTGAATGCAGGATACCCTGTGTATCTGTTCATTCTCAAGGTGTTTCAGTGAGCAAATCTGGGGTCTGTCAGGACACATCCTTTTGCTTTCAGTTATCTCCATTTCTAACATTTTTATTTTTTAAAGGTTTATTTATTTGAGAGAGAGTGCATGAGCAGGGAGTGGGGAAGAGAGAGAGGAAACAAGCAGACTCTCTGCAGCAGGGAGCCCAGTGGGGAACCCAGTGAAATTACTTCACAGGACCCTGAGATCATGACCTGAGCAAAACTAAGAGTTGGATGCTCAACTGACTGAGCTACCCAGGTGCTACTAGTAACAACATTTTTAGAATCTGGGTACTTTTGAATGGTAAGCTCAAAAATATGTTATCCATTTTGTAGAATTTCAAGTCTTCTCTCCAAAGACTAGATCATAGCTAAGGTATAAGGTTTTATGGATTTTTTTCCTATCATAGTAGACATTTAAGAATTATGTAGTTTGCTTGATGAAAGAAGATAGCTACTTCTTTTAGTGTAAGTTATCAGAGTTGGCTGTCTTTGTAAAGTAACATCCACCTGCTTTAATCTCCATGTGGAATCCTTTATGCTCTGTAGATGACTGATTTATACTTAAATAAACTTCTTTGCTAATTGAAAATGATTTTTGTTGACCAACATCCCTTTATAGAATACATAGGTATTTTAAAATACAATTAGATTTTACCAACAACCCCAAAGGCATTTTGAAGGTAAAAAATCTGACTCCCTCTTTGCTGAACCCACAGATGTTTCTTTTAACTTCTTTATTGCTCTCTTCTTATTGAAGCTGGGTGACTATACATTCAGCATTTATTTATTAAGTGCCTACTATGTTAAATGAGACATATTTGATGGGAAGAAAGCCATTTAACATAGAACCAGCATATAACAGTCTTCAGTAAACTTAGTTCCTTTCCTCTCTGCTGTTACATCCAAAGTTTTGTGCTATATGATGGGAAATAAAACAAATCACGTGCTTCAAGGAATTTATAGCTAGGGTTGATTGGAGAGGTGTTAATAGGGAAGGGGAGATAGACTGGTTAAAAATTAAGTGAAGTACACATTTAAGTGTGCTTAAATAAAGTGCCCTTTCCATGCAGAGGAAGAAATTGTACATTTGGAGAGGTGTGAGAGAAGAAGCCACCTAAAAAGTTCAATTAAAGTACCACCCCATTTGCTCCTCTGGATGCTAAAGATGTACAGTCACTAAGAACTGGTCTGGTGTCAGGTCTGAACAGGGTAGGAAGGTGGGGGCTTTTGGGTAGGATGGTTTCTGCTGGCTACATTACTCTTGCGTGCTGGTGTGCTGTTCTCATCATTTTATGACTAACCATTTCTGGTTATTTGTTTCTTATGCTTTGAAAGTCTATGTTGTTTATGGTTCTTTTGTTTATGAAAGAAACATGTGATAATGCTGACTTTATAGATCTTAGGGCAATTTGTGTTCTTCCAGCAAGAAGTGAATACTTCAATCTTCAAAATGTAGGAAGTTTCCCATTTTGCAAAAAGACTTTCAAAGTTTATAGAAACAATGTTACTAAGTAGAGAGTTGATTCTTAGACTAGCACAAGGAGGCTTACTAAACCCATAATAAAGCCAAAAACCTGTATTTAGGTAGCTGCAATGGCTTGGTGATATTGTAATGTAGTAATATCATAGCTCACAAGATTTATCCATAATGTGATTGTTACAGCATGTAGTGGAGGACAGTATTCATGCAAATTTTAACTGTATTTCAGGTCAGCTAACATTTTGTGGACTAGCTGGGAGCCTGTGTTTTACATAAAATATGATATTTATTAGCAAATGTGTTCCAGGTTCCCACTTTGGATTCCAGGTGAATACCTCCCTGCCATAATCATGGCAGCCCTTGGCCAGCCAGCCTGAAGAAAATTAAGTAGCTCTGGAAATACTCTTGCCCTCCAGGTGTCATCCTTTTGAGCAGAGTGTGGGCTGGCTTTTTACAGAGAGGGAACATTCTCAAGTCAAGTGTTCATAACCCAGAGAATGCCTGTATGTATTTTATGTGGCCAGAATGGTTAAACTTAATATATTTTATTCTTAACTCTCCCAGGTTCAGGCATGACAACATGTTCTTTTGGGCAACTTGCAGTTACCCATGTTCATGACTGGAAAAGCTGAAAACATCCCCCTTTAAATAAAGGATGAATCATAATTCAACTAGCTTCACAGTTGGCTTCATAGATTTAGTGAGCTATTGCTCAGCAGGACTGTTTTGGTTTGGTTTTGTTTTTTTTATTTACTATATCCTAAAACATGATTGGTAATATTTGTGGGTTCCTTTATTCTTTTCCTTTCTATTCATGGACAAGAGTTTATATTTTGGCCTATATCCTTTTCAACAAGAAGCAAAGATCCTGGTAGTATGTGCCAGATAATAGTTTAAGGAATTGAGTTAAACAGTAACATTACTATTAATTCGTGGCAATATTTCTTGACCTATAGATGGGTTTTAGTAAGCCAAAAGAGGATAATCAGTGCAGACTGAAATAAGCATTCATTTCTTGTTAGTGTACATATAAAACCAGACTTCCACATTTTATCTCCATAAATTTCCTTCATCTCTGGTGAAAAATCCCTTCCTCTTAACTAATCTCCATGGTGTTTTCTTCTCTTGATACAGGGCAATCAATCCCCAAGCAACCCGAGCCCATGGAACAGGTGCCTTGTTAAAAGACTGTGGTTAAATCTTGGGTAAATTCTAGCAGTGATTGTTAGAAAAGAAAAGAATTATTGTTTGCTGAGTTTTACAAAGGAGCCCCTCACCTATGTTTGACCAACTTCTAAGCTGTAAAGATAGGCTTTTGTAGAGGAGACATGCATGCAGGTCAGTGGAAGAGAGATCCATTGCTTCTATAGGTAATTATTGCTCTGTATTCTAAAGCATGAATCACAGATGTCTTTATGATTACACGTCCCTCCCAGCCTATGAGAAATACACTTTAGAGAAAAGGAAGTTAAGAGAAAACAGAAGTGTGAATAACTGCTAATGGTGCTCTCTCTGGCTCCATTCCGTCTGCCATTTCATCATACATAAAGGGTAGTTCAGAGATTCTTTCCTGGCAGATAAGTGGCAACATATGTTTGAAACAGTGAATGGAAACTATAGGGAGAAAATGACAGGCATATGGCACTAGGAAGGCAAGGGAAAATTTGTTGCCCTAATGCTAGCCACATAATTGGTATGGTCTTCCATTGAAGGGCTGTTTTACTTTAAAAGTCTGCATGCCCCATTAGTCCAGCATTTCTGTGTGTGGAAGGTATATATTTTCTAGGTTAGGTTTGTTTTGTTTTGTTTTGTCTTGTTTTGTTTTGTTTTGTTTTGTTTTGTTTTGTTTTGTTTGTGAATGGCTGTCACATTAAGCTATTGAAGCTCCATACAGGGATCTTGAGAGAAAGTTGCCCAAAGGAGAAAGACAGAACCTAATCAGGAATTAGGACCCTTTATTAAAGTAGTAAAAACAAAAAGTGAGGAAGCACTTAAGAACAATCACTTTGAAAGGCTAAGAACAGAGAAATGGGCCCCAAATTCTGTCTTCAAGCATGCTCTTCTTTTAAATAATTCTACAGTGACAATGTTTGTGATTTTTTGCCATAGCAACTAAATCTTTGTTCAAGAGGTTGAGATTCCAAAAGTTACCTTAAAGGACACAAGTTTGATGTTTCGTTACATACTGTGAAAGCACAATGATATACTTTTTTTTTTGTTTAAAGATTGTATTTATTTGAGAGAGAGAGAAGGAGGGAGAGAGAGCACCAGCAGCGGAAGGAACAAGGGGAGATAGAGAAGCAGACTCCCCCCCGAGTGGGGAGCCTGAAGTGGAGCTCAGTCCTAGGACCCCAAGATCATGACCTGAGCTGAAGTCAGATGCTTAACCAACTGAGCCACAATGATCTACTCTGAAAAAAAATTTTTTTTCTTAACAGAAAAGTATTAATGTATACTAAAGGCACTGAAGCTCATTTCTAATTGTATGTCATACAAGGCTATTAGGATGTGTTTCCAGTCTTTACAATTTAATTATGACCTATTGTTTTATTAGAGAAAAGTGTTAGAAACATAATTTGTTTCTCAGAACAAATTTTTTTTTGTTTTATTTGTTCAGAAATGATTATGACGGTATCATCATATGTGTTTCTAAGATTTAGTTAACTGCTTAATAAGACTTGTGTTCAGGGCACCTGCATGGCTTACTTGGTTAAGCGTCTGATAGGTTAAGCATCTCATCTGAGCCTCACATCTGCTATCTGCCCAGCAGGGAGCCTGCTTCTCCCTCTGTCTTCCTGCCACTCCCCCTGCTTATGCTTGTGTGTGCGCTGGCGAGGGCTCTCTCTCTCTCTCTCTCTGTTAAATAAGTAAAGTCCTTAAAAAAAAAAAAACTTTTGTTCAGATTGTGGGGAAAAATCAACTGATATTATTATTGATTTGAGACTTAACAGTGAATAATGTTAGCATGAATAAAAGACTTATTAATATGTGTATATCTGTAAATATGATTTCAACATATGTCAATTCTACAAAACCCAACTGTTGTATAACTTCTCTCACAATACCTGTTTTACTATGACTGGTATAATTGGTATGATTTTTTACATCTGGTCTTATGCTTTAAAAATGGGGATACCTAAGAAGATAATATAAACAAAATGTTTTATTTGTAGTTAGAAATTTCTGTATACAGTTGACCCTTGAACAGGGCAAGGATTAGAGGCACTCAGCCCCTGTACAAGTCAAGAATTCACACATAACTTTTGACTTCCCCAAAACTTAATTGCTAACAGCCTATTGTTGACAGGAAGGCTTACTGATAACAGTGACAAACATGTATTTATTTTATATGTATCATCAGCTGTATTCTTACAGTAAAGTAAGTGGGAAAAAAAGTATTGTTAAGAAAATCATAAAGAAGTGGGTACGTGTGTGGCTCAGTGGGTTAAGCCTCTGCCTTCAGCTCAGGTCATGATCTCAGGGTCCTGGGATGGAGTCCCAATCAGGCTCTGCTCAGCAGGGAGCCTGCTTCCTCCTCTCTCTCTCTGCCTGCCTCTAGGCCTACTTGTGATCTCTCTCTGTCAAATAAATAAATAAAATCTTTTAAAAAATCATAAAGAAGAGAAAATATTTTTGCAGTATCATACTATATTTGTTGGGGAAAAAATTCTACTTATAAGTGGATCTACACAGTTTAAACACAAATTTTTCAAGGGTCAACTATATATTTACATGTAAAATAAAGCAGGACATGGCAGAGAGAATACATGACTAAGTTTTATAGCCTGCCCACTACCAAGCACTTTGTACTACTCACAAGCTAAGATTGGTTTTTACATTTTTAAATAGTTGAAAATGTCAAAATAAGAACAGTATTCCACTATATGTGAAAATAACATAAAATTTAAAGTGTCCATAAGATTTTATTGGAACTCAGCCACACCTGTTTGTTTACATAATACGTGTGGCTGCTTTCCTATTCCAACAACAGAACTGAGTAGTTGCAACAAGACCGTCTGGCCTGCAAAGCCTAAAATATTTACCACCTGGCCCTTTATTGAAAAAGTTTGCTGACCACTATTCTATATCTTTGGTGATAGATAAATTTAAAACAAAGCAGGCAAAAGGCAACCACAAGTTTACAATTTTTTTTTTTTTAAAGATTTTATTTATTTATTTGACAGATAGAGATCACAAGTAGGGAGAGAGGCAGGCAGAGAGAGAGAGAGGAGGAAACAGGCTCCCTGCCAAGCAGAGAGCCCAATGCGGGGCTCAATCCCAGGACCCTGGAATCATGACCTGAGTGAAAGGCAGAGGCTTTAACCCACTGAGCCACCCAGGCGCCCCACAAGTTTACAATTTTATACCTCAACTAATTTGTGTTTAATTTGCCTAAACCAAATTTTGAATTTTCTGTAGTTTTTTTCTTTTAGATCTTGAATAATTTATATTATCTGAAGATTAATGTTATTGCCAAGATAATAGGATATCTTTTGGTGGAGTACTGAAGTGACATGCTATAATTCTAGGGAAAGGTGAAAATAGAAAAAAAAAAAAAGTTTAGTTTCTAAGACTAGTTGGAAGCAGAGAGGTTCTAAACTGATTATTTTAGTTTTTCTATGTTCCTGTCTTATCACTTTCTCTTATTCTACCTTGCCCAAAGGAGGATATCGAGGATGGGTGGAGAGGATTTTAGGAGGATTCCATAAGAGAACCCCCCTCAACACCACCACCATAGCATGTCAAAGCATTCTGATTAAGTGCACATGGCACACCATCATGAAAATATTCAGTGTTCATGACTAAATGTAGTTTTCTTTGTCTCTAATCACCTTGAATAATGGAGGACTGACATATTAAGAAAAGATACCCTATCTCTAATATGGATTCCTCATACTAATAGTAAATTTAATATTCTGGGTTTTTTTTTTTATTATTTCTTGAGTTAGCCATCAAAATGTATTTTAAATAGATTTAGTCTAATTTATCAGACTCTCAAAACAGAAAGAAGTCTTGGTTTAAATATTGCTTATTTGAGAGCTTAGATGTGATACATTATTAGTTTTGTTTCATGTTTGGACAGTTTAAAGAAATTGTTAAGAAAAAGTATCTGTATTTCTTTATTGTAGATAGTATTATTTTAAAGGTGTGTTGTGGTTATGTGGAATGAAAAACATGTCAAATAAATTGCTCGACATGGAATTACACAATGCTCAGGGGCAATGTTTGCTCTGATTCTTTGTCTAATCTCATCTTTTCCAGAATCTCTTTTAAAAATAGAAACCTGAGAAGGTCAGCTAAAAAAATTTTTCTTTTGTAGTAATAAATTTCTAACAGAGGGACTTTTCATGCATATACTTATACATAAAAATGCGTATACATTTTTCACATCATCCTAGTATTTTTTGTTTATTTTTAAGTGTCTTGGTCTATCATACAAGAATATCAGAAAAGGGTGTAATTAAATGAGAAAGACTCCATGAACACTTCGTCTGAGTCTTTGACTCTGAAACTCTCAGAAGTTTAGGTATATTTCAAGCTACTCTATTATAAGATAACTATTAATATTAAAATGAATCAGATTTCTGTTGGCATTTCAGATCACCTGAGAGTGGCCGAATACACACAGAGAAAAAAATGTAATCACTCCTTTTATTTAAGGCCTAAGAAACATGTGTTTTGATTCTGTTAGATGGAGATTTTATGTGTGAATTTATTTAGAGGAACTCGGGTTTTTTCCCCATCTAAAGATAGTATTTTAAGAGAAAGTAGTTTCTGGTGTTCATTGATCTTTATTTTTCAGCATATAAAAAGTCTGTTCAATTTTATTTTATTTTGCTTTAAAGATTTATTTATTTTAGAGAAAGAGCTCAAGTGCACACAAGCAGAGGAAGGGACAGAGGGAGAGAGAAAATCTCAAGACTCCCCGCCGCACACGGAGTTCAACACCGGGCTCAATCTCAGGATACTGCGATGGTGACCTGTGCTGAAACCCAAGAGTTGGACACTTAACTGACTGAGCCACCCAAATGCCCCTGTTCAGTTTTATTTTGAATGTAACATTTTATTATAGTTTTCAAAACCAGATTGCGAGCTTTCAGTACCAAATTATTATACTTTGCAGATGTTAAGGATGTTTTTGCTGTGTTACATCCTTTTAGCCTTAATGAGCATTACTAAGGCACTGGAGTTAAAAACAGAAATCACATATTTTAAGACCATATAGGAAATATCCCACCTAATTCTTTTTTTTTTTTTTTTTAAGATTTTATTTATTTACTTATTTGTCAGAGAGAGAGAGCGCACAAGCAGGCGGAGGCAGAGAGAGCAGGCTCCCCACTGAGCAAGGAGCCCGATGCGGGACTCAATCCCAGGACCAACGGATCATGACCTAAGCGGAAGGCAGCAGCTTAATCAACTGAGCCACCCAGGCGTCCCCCACCTAATTCTTTATACAAAGAGGCTGTCCATGAGTTATATTGACTATAATTAAAATAATTAGAAGTTATTGTATATAAAGGTTTTAGCTATTTATGAAATCTATATGGTAACTGTTGCGATAACTGCTGTTACTTTTTTCCCTAGCAGATTCCTAGCCCCTATTGCATTCCTCAACAAAATATTTCTAAGATAACATGTGAGGAATAACAGTAAAGGTGCACTGTTCCTGCTCCTGAAATTCCTGAAATTGTTATGATAGACATTTTGGATTCCTGCCTCCATCTTGAATGTGACTCCACTGTGGTCCACCTTTAGGGCATCTTTCAGGCATCTTTAATGCACATTAATATCCCAGGGATGGTAAGCAAGGCTCTAGAGTCAGACTCCCTGCATTTGGTCTTTAGTTCTTCATTTACCAGTTATGTAACCTCACTGTGTCTTGTTTCCTCATCTATAAAATGGGGATAATGGGAGTACCTTCCTCATTCAGTTGTTGTGAGTATTAGAGTTGTAGCCTATAAGTACTTAAAGAAGCACCTACATATATTAAGAATTCAACTACTTAGCTCTCATACATTCCTAAGATACCATCTGTGGTGTCCTGGTTGTACTGGATCTTCAAAACCCTCTAACTCTATACTCAGAACCAAATTGGCAGTATTTTAGGATGAGCTAAATGTAAACTAAATGTAACTAAATGTACATGAAAACATTTTGAAAATTTAGGATGTCACACTCATCTAGACTAGTATTGCCACATAGTAGATACCAAGTAAACATTTAGAGAATTAATGAACTACAGAATTTAAAATACTATACACATATAATGGGGATGTCATTCTAAAAATTCATGACTAAATTCTGGAATCAAAGCTATTCAGTTCTTAGATTTAGGAGAAATCATTTAACTCTCATCTGTGTTAATGAGTACAAATAACAAAGATGGTGATGATGAGGATATTAATAATAATATATACCTGGCATTTACTCTGAGTGAAATACTATTCTAAACACTTTATATGTTTAGATTATAGATTAATTCATTTAATCAATCTGTAAGATAGATTATTCCCATTGAATAGATGATGAAACTGAGTCAGAGAGGTTATAAATAACCAGGATTCCAACCCAGGAAGTTTGGCTCCAGAACCCATGCTTTTAAGTCTTTGTTATAAACAAGCAAGCTATAATTTCATAATAGTTATTTAGCCCAATCTTTTTTTCCCGTACTTAATGCTCATCAGAACATCCATACAGGGGCTTCTGGGTGGCTCAGGTCAGGATCCAAGGGTTTTGGGATCTATCTCCATGTCAGGCTCTCTGCTCAGCAGGGAACCTGCTTCCCCCTCTCTCTGCCTGCCTCTCTGCCTACTTTTGATCTCTTTCAAATAAATAAATAAAATCTTTAAAAAAAAATAATAACAACCATACAGTACCAAAAGTGCTAGTCATTGCCTAGCCCTGCCTCTTTCTGCTCTCCCATACAAGTTTAAAGCACTGTTACTCAAACTGCTGCAGACTGGAGCTACCTGGAGGCTTTCTATACTTTTGAAGCCTAGGTCTTAGAGATTCTGGCTTCATTGATTCACACTGGATATCAGAATTTTAAAAATGCTCCTGGTGATTCTAATATTTAGCACAGTTTTAGTCCACTGGTAAAGGAAAATTGGATTGGTATGGGACCTAGAGCACTCCTGAGGAGCCACAGCATGAAAGTAGTAGGATCTGGACCCTTGAGCATGCAGGAGCTGAAACTCAAGCCAGTTTGCATTGTTTATTGTTGAGAATCGTTTTCTTTGCAAGGAATACTGGTTAGAAATACCAGGTGACAGTGGATTTAGAATATACCCAGGGATTAAATTGTGTATGTTATTCTTTTAATTTGTTAAAAAAAAAAAAATCAAGTACGTTTTAGCATTGCTTTAGTTTTGGGCCTTAAATGGCCAGTGAAAATTTTAAGGAAACTTATTTGGAAAAACAAAGTGGCTACAAGTGGGACTAGGATAATGCTTTCTTTTAGGGTTATGAGCTTATTGCTCCAATAAGAAGAGTAGCCTGGCTTTACTAAACTGTTTAGGAAAATTGATATTTATTTCAAATGTTTATGGTTTATCATCTCGGAAGATTAATGCCAAATCCTCAAAAATGTAGTGACGAGCAATGACTCATTTGAGCTCATGTCAAAACAATGCGCTTTTGTAATTTGCCTGTCTCTGGGGAAGCTATTAAACACTAAACAAACTGCCTCAGAATGAAACTGATTGAGTGTTTTAAATTATGTACTTTGCTTGGCTATTAGCCAGAGTTCTTTGGGAAAACTCACTGCACATCAAGAGCTGTGATTTGTGCTGACAATGACACTGCATGGTTTATGCTGCTTCAGTACCAGCGGTGTGTATTCTAAAGTTAAATAGTCAGATATAGCTCAGTCTTTTTGATAAACAATTTGTGTTAACTCTGCTCTCTGCCAAGTGATTTTTTTTTTCTTTGTAAACTTTGGATGGGATATACCTAATGGGTAAGATATTTTTGTCTGCATTATCTTGTTGACAAATGGCAGAGATTCCAACGAGTTAAAGAATAGTTATTATATATATGTATTTATATTTATATATTTGTTTTCCTGTAAAAAGTACCATATTTATATATTTGTTTCCATGTAAATAGTACCATATATCTTGTCCCTAGTAGAGCTCCACATAGTGTTTTGCATGTAGTAGATACACAAAATATATGTGTTATTGATAATAATGATACCAATAAGCAAAACATAAAGAGTGGCTTTTAATTTCCTATGGTCTGTCTGCCAGTACTATATGAGGCTTTTTTTAAAAATCAGTGTTAAGGTAAATACATTTTATTTTTCGGGAGCAAAATATTTAAATGACTGGCTTTCTTTCACTAACCTAGGTAATGAGGATATTTACAATGTTAGATTAGATATTTTTTTAGATTGGGTATTTTTAGAAACACTTTTATTGGGGCTCATGGGTGGCTTAGCCAGTTAGGTGTCCCAACTCTTGATTTCGGCTCAGGTGTCAATCTCAGAGTCTTGAGTTCAAGTTCTGCATTGGGCTCCATTGATTTAGAGAAATTGAAAAAACCTTTAAACTTAAAAGAAAAAAAAACCCTTCTATCAGTATAATTAACTCTTAATATGAGTAACCAAGATACGCGTAGTACTACCTGGCACTTCTTGAGTAGGCAGTTGGAGCCATGGTCTCCTGACAAAAGTATGGGGCCACTTATGACCATTTATATCACACTAAGCACACCTAAGAAAGAGTAGGTGCTCAATAGATATTTGTTGAATTGTACAGATATTCTACTCATACTCATCTCTTATGCTAAAAGAATCGATTTCTTCAAGGGGCACCTGGGTAACTCAATTGGTTAAGCATCTGACTCTTGATTTCTACTCAGGTCATGATCAGAGGGTTGTGAGATCAAGCCCCATGTCAGTCTCCATGCTGGGCATGAAGCCTGCTTAAGATTCTCTCTCTCCCTCTTCCTCTGCTCCTCACCCCCCCACAACTCACTCGAGCACTCTCTCACCCCAAAAGAAAAAAAGAACCAATTTCTTCAGATGCAATTCCATGAAAGGACATGGAAAAGGTAATGAAAATAAAATGACTTCAGAATGATTCTATAGTGTGGTGATAGATATTATCCCTAAGGAAGTTATCCTGATGTGTAAGTATCTAGTTATTAGCAAGTTGTGTTTGAAAACTATAGTTTCGATCCACGAAAGAAACCTTGGATTAGTCAGTTGTACCAGTAGACGCTGGACCACCAGAAGTGTTAATAAGTCAGTGAAATGCCAGTTAGAAAGGGATTCACACTAAACTAATAGCATGATCTTATTTTTGATTAAAAATATAGCATATTCACATGTTATGTTTTCTGCCATTCTAGTTACCTGTCTTGAAAAAGGTTTAATAACCAGTGTTGAAGTTTTCACACAGTGCAAACAAAATGATGATGAGATGACTTCCACTGGAAGATAGTAAAAAATTAGATTGTAAATTACAAAGATTAAAATGGAAGAAAGGATATATTAAAATCATAATTAGTGTGTCAGGGCAAACACATTCTTATTCACCTAAACTTGGAATTGTTAGAATCAGAGTCTTGAAAGAAGTGCTTGTACTCAATGAACAGTACTCTAGAGGCCATATCGCTTCAGAGTTAAGAATACATATAGACAGGGGCGCCTGGGTGGCTCAGTGGGTTAAGCCGCTGCCTTCGGCTCAGGTCATGATCTCGGGGTCCTGGGATCGAGTCCCGCATCAGGCTCTCTGCTCGGCAGGGAGCCTGCTTCCCTCTCTCTCTCTCTCTGCCTGCCTCTCTGCCTACTTGTGATCTCTCTCTCTCGCTGTCAAATAAATAAATAAAATCTTAAAAAAAAAAAAAAAGAATACATATAGACAAATTTCAAATTGTTGTGTTCTGTTCACCTTCTCACTCATTTCTGGCTATGTGTCCTTAAGCACCTTATTTATCTTTTCCAGCCTCAGTTCCTTCATCTGTTAAATGCTGCTAATAATAGTACCTATTTTGTAGGGGTGTTATGAGGATTAAGGATTGGTTGAAAAACACTTAAAACAGTGGCTGGCATATAGTAAATGTGTGTACGTGTGTGTGTGTACACATGGGCTTGTTTTAAAGCATTGGCCGTAATGTTTGGGTGAGCTATAAAAGAAATAGGTTTGGAAGAATTTGATAGGCTTGTTGAAGAAATCCAAAATTGACTATTAAAAGTAATTTATTGTTTAAGGTTGCATCTTCACAGGCCCCTTACATGACTTGCTTGGCTGCCACCCTCAGGGATAGGGACCCCGGTTTGGTTTCATCAGTGACCTGACCCAAAAAAGTATTTGTTTCTGTTTTTACTAAGATGGCTTCACGCTGAAAACTATGCAATGCTTCTTTCTTACTTCCCAGGCTCAAATAATGAAATAAGGATAAAACTATAGTCCCCTGCTGCTTCATTTACTTGTACTAATTTGTCCTAAATGAAAAACTCTTCATTTGATAATAGAAAAGTATGGCTTCAAGTAATAAAAACAAGCCCAGGCTAATTAAGTTAAGCAAGATCTTTGGCCAGGAAAACTAACTATTGAGATATGCATCTTGTTTTTCCAAGGAAATGCTCCTACTTCAGAATCTGAGTAGGCCTTAATTCATTTACCTGGTATGAGCTGCCCAGTTTTCAGACAACCACTCTACATTTCTGGCAGCAGTGAGTGTGATGAATGTTTTTGTTTTTGTTACTCTTAATGATAAGTGTGTGGTTTTTATTCTCACTATAAACAAAGGTCTGTAAGGACCATAGACCAGATTGTTTCACCATTACAATGTGCTTATTTTGTTATTTCCATCATTTGCTAGTATTTTGTTCCTAATCTTGGAGTAGATCTTTCAGTAGGGAGAGAGAAAAACTGCTTTCCAATCAAGTATTTATAACTAAGTAGTAGAACTTGCCTGGTAAACATTTATTCAGTTTCTATCAGGGCAGTTTTTTTGGCACTGTTTTTTCAATGATTAAATTAAGATAGGACCTTTAAAAATAGGTTTAACATGCTCCTTTAAAATAGGATATTCCCTTAAAATGAGGCAAAAGAGCCTTCCAAACATTAATTTTTGTTCAGTTGACATCTTTCTGTTCCAAACTTTAGAAGCCTAAAGGTTTTTTCTTCTTTTGCATCCCCCCTGCCTTTTTTTTAAATGGCTGCTCTTTGCTTCTCAGCCAACCTGAAATTCAGGCTTATTTTAACTCCCATCACTGCTTATAATGACTGCCTCCTCTTTGCCTCCCATGCCCACTTGTCTTCTTTGGACCTTGGCAGTGCTTGTCCTCTGTTATTCCAGCATCCTTAGTCTCATTTGGCTCTTTGCTCTCAATTTCATCATTTCTATAGGTGACCGGCCTCCCTCTTCCCTTCCAGTTCCTGACAAGCTTCTTGAAAGAATATTACTACATTCAGTGCTCACTACCCTCTTTGGACCCTTGAAATCTGGTTTTGGCACCTGCCATTCTGATGGAATTGTTCTCTCAGAGGTCATTGGTGACTTCATCGTCAGATCCCCCAACAGGCTGTCTCCTCTGCTACTTCATCCTCTGGCTTCATCCTCTCCTATTTCTCTATGCCAGTTAACACAGTTAACTGCTTACCCACTCCTTGAAATTTTCACTTTGGCTTCCAAGACACTGGGCTCTCCCAAATTCTTTTTCTATATCATAGACTGCTTCTTCTCTAACTTCCTTGATAGCTTAGCCTCCTTTTCTCATACTCTAAATGTTGGCATTTTCCAGGACAGTCCAGCCCTTTGCTTTCTAAACCACTTCCTCCTTGGTATTCTAATCTATTCCTATTGTTTCAACTTGCCTCTGTATACTGAAACTCCCACATCTTTATCATTAGCCATTGCTTGCCTGACTTCTATCTATCCCCATCTTGCAGTTACTCCTAGATGTCTCAACAGTCTCTCAAGGACAACATTCCAGAGCTGCCTATCCCAGCCTTTCAATTGCTGTTATTAGAATCAATCTTCTTGTCACCAAGGCTTATAAGAGTTACTGAGTCCAGTAACTACCATTTCTACCTCTTGGATCTTCAGATTGTGTAACGTACTTCATGTTACAACTTATAAGCATTATTTTTCCATTTTTCTCTTTCATTGAGGTATCATTTATATTTAGTAATGTGCACAAATATTAAATCTGCAGTTTGTTACATTTTTACGTATGTATATACCTGTGTAAACTCTGTCCAGACCAAAATATAGAATATGTCCAGCTTCCTAGCAGGCCTCCTTTTTGCCACCTTCCTGTTGATATCTACTGTCTTCCCAGGAGGCAACCACCATTTTGACCTCTGTTACCATAGATTAATTTTGTCTGTTTTGAACTTCACATAAATGGATTCTCATATTAATGGAAATTCAATTTCATATAAATGGAATTTTATATTGCCAACAAAAATACATGCAAATTCTACTTGCTCCACTTCCTTATCACTTGGTATTATCCTTTTAGTTTTAGCCCTTCTAGTAGGGCTATATCTCATTATAGTTTTAATTTGCATTTTTGTGATGACTAATAACATTGAACTTTTCAGATGCTTATTTGGATACCCTCTATCATGAAATGTCTTTTTTTTTTTTTTAAAGATTTTATTTATTTGAGAGAGACAGAGATCACGACAGAGATCACAAACCAGTGGGGAAGGGAAGGAGAAGCAGAGACGGGTCTCATTCCCAAGACTTTGGGATCATGACCTGAGCGGAAGGCAGATGCTTAACCAACTAAGCCACCTAGGTGCCCCAATGTGAAATGTCGCTTAAGTCTTTTATATTGGGTTGTCAGTCTTTTTTTTTTTTAATTGATTCAGAGTTCTTTATATATTCTGAATGTTGGTCTTTGTTGGTTATACATATGTACATATCTTCTCCCAATTTGTGGCTTGCCCTTTCATCTGATTGTTGTTGCATTTCGATTAATGGAAGTTATTAATTTTAATAAGGTACAGTTTATTAATCTTTTATGATTATTGATTTTTCTGTCCTTTTCAAGAAATCTTTACCTTCTTTAAGATTGTGAAAATAAACTGAGGCTCAGAGAGGTTTAGTGGGTTGTGCTAAGATTGTGACAGGCTGTTAGTTTCTTTAAAATATCAATTGGCGGGGCGCCTGGGTGGCTCAGTGGGTTAAGCCTCTGCCTTCAGCTCGGGTCATGATCTCAGGGTCCTGGGATCGAGCCCCGTATCGGGCTCTCTGCTTGGCGGGGAGCCTGCTTCCTCCCCTCTCTGGCTGCTGCTCTGCCTACTTGTAATCTCTCTCTCTCTCTCTCAATCTGTAAAAAAGAAAAAAAAAAATTAAAAAAAAAAATATATCAATTGGCTCTTTTTTTCCTGGGCATATATGGCTGTCAATCCAGTCATTTCTGGCTTGCCCTGTATTGGGAACTGGCTATGTGAGTTTGGATTAGATCAATAGAATATAACTAGAAGAAATGGTCATCTCCATCTTGAAAACAATATATATTTCATGTATTTTATCCTTCCCTTCACCCTCTTCACCCCCACCATGTACTGTAACGTAGACATAATAGAATTTCAGCTCTGATCATGTAGATGAAGACAGTACTCTGAATGATCCCACAGAACAGAACTCATTTAAGTTTATTAAAATAATATTTTTAAATTATTTAAATAATAAAGATAGCTCAGATGCTACCTTTTCCTTCAAGCCATTCCTGATCCCCTAATTAGTATTCACTTTTTTTTTTTTCTCCCCTACTGCCTGCATGTTTTTCTGCTTCTGAGGACAGGGAACATTTCTTTGGTCTACTGCTTTGCCTGTGATAGGCACTTGGTAAGCATTTTGAAATAAATGAATAAATAAACTAGATGATAAGTGAATTTTTCAGAAGGTAGAACTATATATTTCATGTTAAGAAATGTTAATCTGGTCATGCAGTAAGTGTAGCCTGAGAATTTCTCTCTACATGGGCTCTGTGCCTTCTCTGCAATGACGTTCTGACTCAGCAGGTCTTAATCAGCTGATTGGTTGTGCTGTATCACTTTCATCTTCTGTAACACAGCTTATGTACCTGGGTATCTTGGTACTAATTACCGACATAGTATGACCATGACCTCATTTGACCTTTTAGCATACAGGCCCTTTCCGACTGCTATACAGAAAGAAAAGACTTAGATGGAAAAAGAGATGCTATTTTCTATTTGAAGCAAATGATTTGACTTAGATAACTATGTAACAACTGGCTTCACTCAGATTCTCTTGGCATCTTTAAAGAACATTTGAACCATATTTGAGATGCCATTGTGTTCCTACCTCAAATACAACAGTGGGAGACTCTGATCAGTATGTTTGAGGTTGGAACCAGAAATCTGCTCTTTTAAATAGTTCCCCTGGCAACTCTAATGATAACTTATTTAATTTTGGGGACCAGTGGAGGAGAAGTCAGAAAGACCTGAATCCTAATTCTTCTCTATACTTACCAGCAGTATAACTTTGGGAAAGTTACATAGTGTCTTTAAGGTTCAGTTTGATTATCTGAATATTATGTGGACAATAACAGGACCTACATTCAAACAATGTTATGAGGATTAAATGAGATAATCCATTTAATATGCTTAGCACAGTGTTTGACAGTAAACATTCAGTAAAATGTAACTGTCATTACTAATATTATTACCACTAATTATCAGGTTCTTTATAAGGGATCTTGGGGCACCTGGGTAACTCAGTTGGTTGGGTGTCCAACTCTTGGTTTTGGCTGGGGTCATGATCTTGTGGGTCATGGTATCAAGCCCTGAGGCTGGCTCCACACTCAGCGGGGGCTCTGCTTGAGATTCTCTCTCTTTCTCTGTCCCTACCCCTCAAATAAATAAATAAATATTTAACAAAAAATAAGAGAACTTTCTTTGTGTTGTTTTTGTATAGCACATACAAAATAGAATCTACTGTCTACAAAGAAAGGATTCATGTGTATGGGTGTGTGGTCTTTCTCTTAATGAGTTCTCAGTTTTAGGTGTTTAAAGTTCTGTATGGGCTTACTCTGATCCCAGTTCCTCTTCCTTAATAATTCACCAAGTAGCCATTCTATGCTTTTTTTTTTTTTTTAATTATGGAGGGACTATTACTCTGTGTTTGTGCACACCCCTGTGTGTGTGGTGTGAATATTACTAAAAAATGCTTACCTGGAAAATTTAAGAACTGAATGTGCTATTGCAGCATTTCTCAAACAATTAGATAACAGGTCATAATTTATGGACTAGAACTGAGACTGTGGATAAAGTAAATGCAAAGAGCCATCTTTTAAGTTCTGGTCTCTCCTTATAAAATTCTCTATCTGCTTCAACATCTGAAAATGGAACAGAGCTAATCTGAGCTAGGGTTTGGTGGTACTACCTACAGAATAAACTGAGTTTTGATGTGTGTTATGTTTCATATATTCAAGGAAGAGTGATGTGGAATGCTTGGGGCAGGAGGGAGGAACTGGGAGTGGGAAGAATCATTGCATCCCAAGGTTTTAGAGCCAGTCCCTTGTATCTTAGCTATTTGTTATGAATTTACTCCCAAAGGTAATAGTAAATAATAAGAAGTTTAACTTTGGGGCAGAAATACTCTTTCATGGCAGGGGTAAGGTTTATTTTAAGTAAAGCAGAAACTCACCAGGGCAAGAGAATGGGTGGATTCACCTGAAGAGTCTTCTTTGCGTAAAGAAGTAATACTATTGCTAAGAATAAAGTGTCAAAAAAGCAATAAATAATCTTTGGGTCTGTATGTTGTATGTCTTTCATCTGCATGGATTAAAAAGTCCATAATTCTGCAAGTTTTAGATAGCTCTTATAGCTGCTATCAGTTCTAGTTAATTTAAGTAACTTGACTTACTTTTTTATGACATTTGTATTCCACTGTCTATTGAATTCTCAAATAGCCTGGAGAGTAGGTGATGAAAGTCATGGTCTACAAGTCTTACACTTTAGTGAACCATTCACAGTCAGAGTTCATTTATCATTGTCAACGAGGAGCTGTCCTCGTCTGACCAGAATGGATGAGAAATTTCAGTTGTTGGGGCAACAAGAGCATTCAGAGCTGAAATTTCAATTAGAAGTAAGGTTGATTAGTTAACAGTTAAGGGTCTTATTTTGGGGTCAGATTACCCTTATTGCTCTTTCAAGTATTCTTAGTTATTAGGAACTCATGGAATTCTTAATAGTGTTGGTTTACATATAATTTCTACTCTTTGACTCATATAAATTTAAATCTTCTCTAAAAACCTGTATGGATTTCAGAGGCTTAGAGAGGATTAAAAAGCTATAAAATTTTAAATAACTTCATCCAGTGAGCATGTTTACCTAAATGTGTCATCAAACATCTCAGTTTTCTGATTAGAGAACCGGTTTGGGACAGGCTGACTCACATTGTCAACTGATAGAATGCAAACACATTCAGAATTCTGGTGAGACTAATGCAACAAAAACAGAGTTCTGTAAGCTTTTAGAGGTGAAGTGTTATATTTCCAGTAAATCTTCCTATCACTAAGAACTTTCAAAAGAAACAAACACATGTCTTCACAGTTGTTAAGTGCTGGGTGAGGTGGCATAAGCATACTACTGATTCCAATACCTGTGCCACTGTTATTTTACTTTGAACTTTGGTCTTCTTCCCTGATTTGTCTATTTACTTTTTTTTTTTTTAAGATTTTTATTTTTTTATTTGACAGACAGAAATCACAAGTAGGCAGAGAGAGAGGGGGAAGCAAGCTCCCTGCTGAGCAGAGACCCCGATTCAGGGCTCGATCCCAAGACCCTGAGATCATGACCTGAGCTGAAGGCAGAGGCTTAACCCACTGAGCCACCCAGGTGCCCCTATTTACTTTTTTTTAAGTTGAAGTATAAACACACAATGTTAGGTTAGTTTCAGGTGTACAATATAGTGATTTAACTTTTGTATACATTGTAAAATGATAGCTTTAATAAGTCTAGTTACCACCCATCACTGTATAAAGTTAATACAGTATGATTGACTATATTCCTTCATCCTGTATATTACATCTCCATGACTTACTTATTTTATAACTGGAAGTTTATACTTCTTGATCCCCTTCTTTTTTTTTTTTTCCCTTTTTATTAATTTTTTCAGCGTAACAGTATTCATTCTTTTTGCACAACACCCAGTGCTCCATGCAAAACGTGCCCTCCCCATCACCCACCACCTGTTCCCCCAACCTCCCACCCCTGACCCTTCAAAACCCTCAGGTTGTTTTTCAGAGTCCATAGTCTCTTATGGTTCGCCTTCTTGATCCCCTTCTTGATCCCTAACCCCCAAACACCAATCTGTTCTCTGTATCTATGACTCTGAGTTTGGTTTGGTTTTGTTTGTTTTGTGTTTTAGATTACACATGTAAGTGAACGTGTGGTATTTTTCTTTCTCTGATTTATTTCACTTAGCATAATACCTTCATGTTGTCAAAAATGGAACCCCTTCCCACTCTTAAAGGAAATCATTTTTAAAGGTAATCTGGGAAATATTAGTACTTTGCCCTTCAATTAATAAAAGCAATGCTCTGGAATTCTAGATATTATCTCCATATGTAAATAAACATTTTATTGGGTTTGTATTTCACTTTTAATTATTAGATCACAAATTCTTTGCCCAAATAGTTATTCACATTCTTTTCAGTTACACCTTGTGCAAGGAAGGTAGATAGCAAGAATATTTATGCCCATTTTGAGGATTAAAACATCTGTACAGAACTCAAGTTATCTTTTTTTTTTTTTTTTTTTATCAAGTTTGTTCAGCAAATTTAGGGGCAATTCCAAAGATGGCCAAAGAGTGATATTCTCTAAGATGATGATAGTCTCTATGAAGGGTTTGCTGAATAGCTTTTCAAGGGTAAAGGGATGGAGATTGGAATGTCTTCTTGGCAGAGTTCAGGGTACAGTCAAAATAAATAGACACTCCTGTTCCTTTCTCTTTTCCAGGTAGTTCTGTCTCATTGCCATTTGTTTATATGTTGCTGTAATTAACCAATTTTAGGCCAGGCAAAAGAGATTAGGTAGCATACTTAATACCTAAGAGATTAGGACACATACTTCTCCAATCCCATTTTGCTGTGAATTTCGCTAAGTCTTCATTAGGAAGTTGTACAGTAATAGAAAACAAGGAATCCATTTCTGAAGACCTTATCCCCTTTGGTGTTTTGCTTATAGTTGTAGTTCTCTGATTGTTGTTAATATTATTATTGTTATGCTCTTTCCAAATTTGACTCTGATATACCTAACATACTGTTTTGTGGATGCTGTGGATTCTCTGACAAATTCCCGATTGGTGGGTTGAGATTTTTCTGTGCAACACATTTCTCTTGGTCTCAGAAGAAAGAGGAAACTTGGGATAATGGCACATGGTCTGTACAACCTAGCCCTCACCTCAACAGAGACTTAACAGAGGCTTAATTCCTTAAGAGAGACTTAATTCCAGACTTGTCTTTTTCATTCCTTTGTACTTGTGGGTGAAATTTTCTGCCTGAAATATCCTTTCCCCTCTTCTCTGCCTGATGAAAGTCTGCTCAGACATCAAGTTAATTGCTCCCTGATGGGACACCTTCCCATTCCCTCCATGAAGAACTAATCCATGCCTCAGACGGGATCCATGAGTATTCTGTATATGCTTTAGTTGCAGCCCACATTTAACTACCTCATACACTTGTATTTTCTACTGGTGTATCAAAGATAGGTTCTATATCTTACTCTTTATTTTTGTCCCCAGTTCTTAGTTTCATGCATAGCATTAGGTTAAGTGAATGTCAATGAGTGAATGAACAGATTACAGATTCCCCCCTTTTTTCCTTTTTCTCGTATAGAACAAAATGCTCTTCTCCTTTTTTTTTTCCACAAAAAATAATCATTTCCCTTGATCATTTCCCTTTGAAATATCCCCAGTAGCCTATTTCTAAGTCCTGTCCTTTGGTTCCTGAGTATGATTTGGCATTAAAGGACCTTCCTCTATAAAGTTTTAATAAAACAGCTAACCTGTATCTCATGAGAAATATCCATTATCATTAACAGTTTTATCCTTTTTATGGCTGAACAAAACTGAAAGGATATGACTTGTCTGATAGGGATTGTGTTCAATCTCTAGATCAATCTCAGCGGGGAGGGAGGTTATTACCATCTTTATAGTATGAAGAGTTTTGATCCATAAATATGGGATGTCTTGCCATTTATTAGGTTTTTAATTTCTGTCAATATTGTTTTATGGTTTAAAAGTTCAGGTCTTGGGGCGCCTGGGTGGCTCATTGGTTAAAGCCCCTGCCTTCGGCTCAGGTCATGATCCCAGGATCCTGGGATCGAGCCCTGCATCGGGCTCTCTGCTGAGCGGGAAACCTGTTTCCCCCTCTCTCGTTGCCTGCCTCTCTGCCTACTTGTGATCTCTGTCTGTCAAATAAATAAATAAAATCTTTAAAAAAAAAAAAAAAAAGTTCAGGTCTTACACTGCTTTTATTTAATTTATTCCCGAGTGTTTTTTTTCTTTTTGCTGCTATTGTAGCAGCAATGGAATTGTTTTTTAATTAAACTTGTAGTTTGCGGGCGCCTGGGTGGCTCAGTGGGTTAAGCCGCTGCCTTCGGCTCAGGTCATGATCTCGGGGTCCTGGGATCGAGTCCCGCATCGGGCTCTCTGCTCAGCGGGGAGCCTGCTTCCCTCTCTCTCTCTCTGCCTGCCTCTCTGTCTATTATGACCTCTCTCTGTCAAATAAATAAATAAAATCTTTAAGAAAAAAAAAACTTCTAGTTTGCTTGTTGCTGCTGTACAGAAATATAAATGATTTTTGTATATCAATCTTGTAAACTGTGATTTTGCTGAGCTCATTTATTAGTTCCAGTAGATTTCTTAGTGGGTTTCTTAAGATCTAATTATTATTATTATTATCATTGTGTTAGTTTAATTTCCAAAGCAAAGGATGGTCAGAGATTGTTCATCTCTCCTAAAAGGGAAAACACACAGTTTTTATTTTGTAGGATTGTGTATTAGCTATTTTATTCATGCCCAGATCTAAGTTGTTATGATGGTTTTTTAAAAAGATTTTTAAGTAATTTCTACACCTAATATGGGACTCGAACTTACAACTCCAAGATCAGGAGTCGCCCATTATACTGACTTAGCCAGCCAGGCACCCCTTCTGTGATGATTTTACGTGCTACTTCATATGTTTATATATTCTATCTTAATTTTATATTTTGAAGACAAACTATTTCATCTATCAACTGTGTTAGCATATTAAAACTACTATATGTTAAGATCTATAGTCTTACTTTAAATTTTGGAGTAGTTTAGAAAAAAAAGTTACCCATATGATCTTGTCTGAAAGAAGAAAGTGGCCATAGATGGACAATGACTGGCAGGTTCATATACTTTTACCTTTTATTTTGCTTTATTTCTGATTCTCCAGAAGATGTTTATAGGACAATTTGGAGTTCGTGGATCATGTCCATCACCTCAGTGTCAGTCCCCTGTCCAAATAAGCATAATCCCTTGTATTTGGGAAAGCATAAAGAAACTGTAGGCTGCTTTGATTCTTCATGGGTCATTTTGTTCACTTCATCAGGCGACTGCTGCAGATTAGTATAAATTTCATTTGAACTGCAGGAACTGCTGCTCTTGGATCAAATCCCTGCTTCTGTTGCTTTTACAGCCTTGCTCTACTAGGAGATCCGAAGGCCTCTGGGGAAGGTGCTAACAAGTACTTGGGTGGGATCTGTAAACCTGACTCTACAAGTGTCTCAGTGCTGCCCCCCTCCTCCCACCACCACTACAGTCTTCTGTGATGTCTTTAGGGTCCTGCATAAAGGCTTCTTTTCTTGTGGGTTTTAATTCCTTACTGTTCAAAAAACAAAAACATAAATTACCAATGACTGACTTACCTCTGAAAGAAGATTGGAATTAAGAGGCATCTGAAGTCATTGAAAGTCAATTCATTGAATAATGTTTAATAGCCCAAAAAAGGGGAATATAATCTAAAGTCCATACATGGGGCCTGGTGAAGCGTTGGTGGTATAGTGGTGAGCATAGCTGCCTTCCATATATGGGGCCTGGCTAAATGAACTGCATCTATAAAATGACATAATATGCAGCCACTTAAAAAAAAAGGTAGAAGAATATGGTATGATCTCTCTTCATGAATTGCTGATATGGGCTTACAATAATTTTTTAGAAAAATGCACAGGAAACTTAACTATGGATTACTTTGGGGAGTAGGAAGTAAAATGAGAGGAAGGTTTTAATTTTTATTTTATACTTTTCTATTCATTTAAATTTTCTATTTTCATATATTGTTCATCTATTTGTTTTTTAGTTATTTCAAACACATATGAAATTAGAGATAATAGTATAATGAACCCCTACATGTTCCTCATGCAGCTTCAATAACTATCAACTCCTGGCCTGTCTTGTTTCTTCTGTACCACCCTACTGAAGGGTAGCAGAATATGCCATTCCAAAATATGCCTCTTTGGTGTAAGAACTATTTTGAATTGATTATTTTGAGAAACAGCAGATGCAGAAGCTCTGAAGATAAGAGTAGAGTTAACCTTTTGTAAGAGAAATTTACACTTACAGAGGAACTCTCTGTTTGTAAAGGTATCTCACTCAGTACCAGGACAAGAAGGATGACTAAATCAGAAGACAGTCTTCCCAGTGGAGAAGGCACCAACTTAAATTTGCATAACAGACCTTACCCTTGCTTTTTCTGGTAATGTCCTTAATAAGCTGCCCCTCCCCCAACCCACCGGGTCTTTTGCTTTTAGCTGAAGATGGTATTTAAGGTTCCAGCTTAAGTCATCTTGTAGAGTTACTTATTTTCCCTGGTAATTTCCCATGTATATCCTTGAGGTATACATGTTAATAAACTTCAGTTTGTTTTTTCTCTTGTTAACCTTTTATTACAGAGGGTCTCCGCCAAAAACTCAGAAGTATAGAGAGGAAATTATTTTCCTCCCCTACACTATGCTCCCCACTTTAAATTATTTTGAAGTAAATCCCAAACATTCTATCATTTTATTTTAAAATATTTTCAGACTATATCTCTAAAAAATAATGATTTTTTTAAAATACACATCACAACACCATTAACACACCTAATATTAGAAATAATTCTTTCATATTCTGAAATATTCCAGGGTTCAAAATTTCCTGATTCTCTCCACCCCCTTCTATAGTGTCTTCAAATCAAAACTCAAGTAAGATCATCCATTACGCTTTATGGAAATGTCTAAATTTCTTTTAACTTATAAACTTCCCCTTGGTAATTTCCCCTTATACATTATTTACAGCATTTGTTAATGGAACCAGACTATTTGTTACACAGAATCCTCACAATATTAATTTTGCTGGTTATAACCCTGTGTTGTCATTTAATTGTTTTGGGTTTTTTAAATGCATTTAGTATATATATGTATTTGATTTTGAAGAAATTTAATGTTTCTGTATTCATTTGGCCATGTAGAAAAGGTGCAAGGAAGTTCCTATCTGTGGGTCAATATCAAAACATTTAGAAGCATGAAGAAGAATAACACATTTCTCTTCTTGCCACCAAAGAACAGGGGATCTTTGGGTGAGGTCGTCTCTAAAAACAAGAGCTCCTTTGAAGTCACCATAGCTGCTGCTACCAATTACCAGTGTTCATGTTAGTGGGTACGTTTGGAGAGAGTAATACATTTATTTATTCTGTACATACCAATTGGGCACTCTCTGTGAGGGGCTAAGGCTACAGAGATAAACAAAACAAGATGTCTCTGCTCTCCTTACAGAAGTGTGTAAGTGGGGAGAAGACAGACAAGAAGCCATGATAAACAGGCTTCTTCATCACATATGTATTGTGTCCAGTGCTTATCCTTCTGATTTAATATAGATCTTCTGTTATAGGATGCAAAGAACATTTGTCCTCTTTCCTCATCATATATATCCTCTTCTCCAAAGGTGGACTTTTTAAATCTGACTTCTCCATTTCTGGATCAACCATGTTCTAGGGCCTGTTTCTTATTTATTGGTGATATTGAAGTGATTATTCAGAAAGCTGACTAGATGGACTTGAAGTTTGCAGGTTTTCAAGGTCTCCACCATTCCCTATTGTGTATATCCAGCCTGTTCCTCTCATTTATCTTACCCAGATGGCCCCTGAAGACATTTGAGGTTGAGGACTGCACCCCACCCCTTACACTTTTATGTTTCCATTATATATTTTTTTAAGATTTTATCTATTTATTTGACAGACAGCGATTACAAGTAGACAGAGAGGCAGGCAGAGAGAGAGAAAGGGAAGCAGGATCCTTGCTGAGCAGAGAGCCGGATGCGGGGCTCGATCCCAGGACCCTGGGATCATGACCTGAGCCAAAGGCAGAGGCTTTAACCCACTGAGCCACCCAGGTGCCCCTCGGTTATATTTTAAATGAAAGTAATTATTAATAAATGTAGCATCTGTGAGGAAATTTGGGCTATCTTCAATAAAAGCAGAATTTGAATATTGTTTCTAAAACATTTTAGAAGATGGATTCATCTGAATCATGTATGTTGGTATCTTTATACTCCCCTCATATCCCCATCTTTGATATATATCTGAAGTACAGAGAAACCAACTTTTGGGGAGTCCTTTCACGATTTGGTGGGTTATGAGTGCTCAGCCATGGTGCAAGAAAAGTTTGTTCTGAAACCACAAATCTCCTTGGATTTCTGGGATTTCTTTCTGGAACTGAAAGTGGGAGCTAAGTGACTGCCCCTCATTTTCCCTAACAAACAAAATAAAATTAGTCTGAAAAAATACAGGCCTATTTAGAGGAGACGGGGAAGCGTGTTTCAAGATTAAACTCTTCCAGTTTAGAATTAATTCCTGCCATCCAGAGGTTTTTTGTGATGAAGTTTTATCTGATTTGCTCTGCTTTGTTATTATTGAGGCATGACTCATTTAGAATTCAACACAGATGAAAATTAAGGAGTGATTTTTTTTTTCCTTCTAACATTTTTGTTATTCTGTGCCTCTTACTTTGTTTATTGATAAAAATCTTAGCCCTCAAAGGAATGGTGAGAATAAGCCACTGAATTCTTCTGCATGAAGAGGCCACAGGAGTTCTCCATCTGGGTCTCCACAAATAAACACATAAAAAGATCATTCATTTGGGGCGCCTGGGTGGCTCAGTGGGTTAGAGCCTGTTCCTTCGGCTCAGGTCATGATCCTAGGGTCCTGTGATAGAGCCCCGCATGGAGCTCTCTGCTCAGCAGGGAGCCTGCTTCCTCCTTTCTCTCTGCCTGCCTCTCTGCCTACTCCTGATCTTTGTCTGTCAAATAAATAAATAAAATCTTTAAAAAAAAAAAAAGCATTCATTTAATTGAAATACTACAAGTATTTGTAGCAAATAGCAAAGTAGTATTTGAGCTACTTTGAGTAGCTCAAAGTGTCATGTTTGAAGGTATGGCTATCAAAAAACTGGCATGTTCTTGGATAGATTATTAGCTGGAGATTCAGTTAGTCAGCAAATCTGTTTAGAAAAGAAGTAATTTGGCATGAAGCAAATGACAGATGTGCTTCACAGGGAAATGTTTGTTTTTTGGTTTGTTTTTTTTTTCTCTTTGTCATTTATATTGGGTCCTCACTGTTGACACTACTGGTAAATATTGTTTTGAGATCTCTGATATCTTTGACGGATATGTCCACTCAACAGTGTTGTTGCAGCCACATGTGCTTCTTTTTTTCTATATTGTTCTTTTACTATATATATTCCACTGTTTGTTATGGCATGACAAGTGTTGAATGTCATATTTAGTTAACACCAAAACCAAAAATGCATGATATAGGGGCACCTGGGTGACTAGGTTGGTTAAGTGTCTGACTCTTGATTTCCACTCAGGTCATGATCTCGGGTTTATGAGATCAACCCCTGCTTCAGACTTTCTCTCTCCCTCTCCCTCTGCTCCTCCCCATTTTTTTTTTTTTTAATGCATGATGTAAAGTGACAAAACTGTAAATTAGAAATTACTTATTTTTGAGAAAACACATAATGTCCTCATAAATTCTGCTAACATGTTTCTTCTGAAACATTGCTTTTTCCTTTTTTTTTTTTTTAGATTTTATATATTGAAAGAGAGAGCAAATGCTCAAGTAGGGGGGAGTGCAGAGGGAGAAGGAGAATCCCAAGCAGATTCTGCACTGAGTACAGAGCCTGATAAGGGGCCAGATGGGAGTTCAATCCCAAAACCCTCGGATCATGACCTGATCTGAAATCAAGAGAGACAACCGACCAAGCCACTCAGGCACTGCTTCTGAAACATCTTCTGAAGAAATATAAATTACCTGTTTTCAGGCATCTCAAATATTTTAAGCTGTTACTGGGAAATTTAGTGAAACAAATGGGAAAATGCTGTGGGCATAAATATATGTGCATGATGAATAGGAAATGTGAGGAAGCAAGGATTTGTAAGTAGAAATGAGTTAAATAGGAGAAATTGGCATGAAATTCTCAAACACTTCGAATCAACTTAATTTTCAGAGGCGGAATTAGACAAAATGAATTTTGGATTCCACGATATTGAACAAATCAAACTTGTCAGGACCATGAAAGGTCAGTACTGTGTTATAATCTATTGCCAGAATCCTGGATTTGGACTCGAAAGCTTGGCTGGCATGGGATTGTATGGAAAGAGGGTTCAGACCTTTTAGAGAAGAAGCAAACAGAAACCCAAACAGTCTTGGGAAGTCCAAACCTGAATTTAATAGGGAAGAGGAAATATACTGAAATTATATTGAGAACAGCAAAATACTATTTCAAGAAAAATGTTAGGTTTGTGCTTTTGATGATATATTAGAATTTTTTCCTTCAGAAGTAACATATCTCTGAAAGCCCAAGTCAGTGGGAAAGTCTGATTCATGTTACTAACATCCACTTTACATAACTTTTTAACATCAAGTCATGTTTAAAATGAGGTCAGATTCAAGATTAGTCCCAGGCAAAGTTACAAAATAAGAAATGGGTACACTCCTGTATTGCTAGTAATAATATAAACAATCTTATAGAGAACACATTAGCTACAGTTTTCAAAATCCCTAAAAGGTTCATAACTTTTGACCCACATATAAGGATTTATTATTCTAAGGCAACAATTAAGAAGGTGTAAAAATTAGTTGAAGTATGAGGCTATTAGTCACTTCCTTATAAAAGTGAAAAAGTGGAAATTTCTAAATGCCTACAATAGGAATTTGTTAAATAAATTACATCTGTATGATATAGCAGAAGTCATGCTCTTAAAAATTATGGTGTAGAGAAGTAGTGATTTAGGAGGATGTTCATTATGTTTTAGTGAATAGAAATCGGGTACAACAACTGTAAAAAATATGAATTGAGAGAGTTGTTTTTAGCTTTTGTTGTGGTTAATTTTTCCACTGTTCTTCAACTTTAAAATCCCCTTTTGGGATCTTTCTTTCTTCCAGTGCCTTGATAAAGGACCTGCCTTCTTTTATATCTGCTCTCACGGGGACAACCCCAAAGCTCTCAAGCTTGTTCTTCTTCACCTATCAAAACCGACTTTTGTAAGATACATATACTAGTCTCCAAAGCTGGAGTAAGTGAAGACAATTAATCCAGAAGCTAATTTATTATAAGATATTAATGTAAAATAATAGATTAAAGTTTAACAGCTTCTCTTACATTTCAGTCACTTATTCAACAAATATTTATTGTACTTCTCCATACTCTGGACCTTGCAGGAGAAACTATGAACAAAACAAATCAAATGTGGGCCCCTTACCTAATAGTGGGAATATTTGATTCTTCGCAATCATTTTAGGCCAGAAGATGTGATTGTGTGGGGATCTTGTGACATTGGCAGGCCAGAGGAGCAATGGAATCTTCTGGTGCACTTAAAAACTGCCATATTGCATGAGTCTTAATTTCATATATATGCTAGCGTGTCCTCTTCATGATACCACTGCATTAACATTACTGTTTTTTCTAATTAAAATGATTTCCAAAATGGGGAAATAGGTCTCTGTAGTTTAAAAGGAAAAAAATTTCCTTGAGCACTGTATTGCTCTGTTCAGTGTTACAGTATTAGATCATTAGGCAGTTTAGTAATACCTCTACTCTGAAGGAAAGAAGGTATGAGCAGCCCTAGAGAGTGATCCCTCCTTTGTGCAGCCTCAGTGTTCTCTGTTGTCATCATGGCTGTAACACAACACTGCACTGTTTTATTGTCTGTCCCTCCTATGCTGAAGTGTATGACCCCTTGAAAGCTCCTATTCATCATCACATCCTTACCCATATTAAATGCCTCCCTGGGAATCTAAAAAATACCCAGTGTGTCACCAAGTATGTAAAAAAACTACCTTTAAAGAAAGGCAAATGTGAAGAAAGATGCTAGTGCTTACTGAGTGCTTCCTGTGTGTTAGACACCATACTTAGCACTTTTATGCATTTTATAATTTAGTAATTCCAAGAACTTAAAAGATATGCTTATCGTGTTTTTAACAGATAGTGAAACTGAGATTAAATAGGTTAAGTACTTTGTTGGGGGTCAAAAAACTAGTGAGAGGATGGGACCATGGCTTAGACTTTTGTTATTCTGACGCCAGAGTCTATATTTTTTAACTCCAATAGCCTACACCCTTCTAAGAAAATGCTTTTTTGTGCAGTGATATTTACTCCTCATTTACTCATCATTTATGCCAGGCATCTCCATTCTCATAGCTGGCTGTTTGGTTTTATCTTCTCATGAGGGAATAATACACTTGCCAGGAAAATTTACCTGCAAGTTGCAAATGCAGGATACAGTTTCATTCTAATGTTCCACCTTAATTTCCATTTATGAGGCAAAAATTTCCATTTTGACATGGCGTAATAAGTCTTCTTTCTCTTTGTATTTTATAGTCAGGTGGAACATAAGTTTGAGGTCACCTTTCCACATTCAGTCTTTGGCTTCCTGTTCTGTAGGGCTGTTAAGCTAGTAGCTGTGAGCCCGTTGGATGTTTATCCAGTGTTTACTGTATGCCTTCCATTCTCCTAGGGCTAAGCTGGCTGTTGAATAATTATAGTTCTTAATACCCTTTTTGCCTGATTTCCATAATATTGCAACAGTAGTGTCAGTACCACAGAATGAACACTTCAATCTTCTTTTAATCATGTACATATAATTTGTATCTGGTCTTTTCAACTGTATTTTTATTATGTCTTAAAATTCTTCTGGACCACCCCCTACAACACCAAGCACAAAACTTCAGCATATAGTAATGATTCTAGGGAGAATAGTACCAAATATGCTATCAGGAGAGCTAGCTTCTGGTCTGGTTTTACTACTATTTAGCAGCAAGATTTTGTGATTTCTTATCTAGGACTTGATGGGCCTCACTGTTCTCAATTCACAAATCAGAAGGTTGGTCTAGGTTGTTAGGTCTTTTCTGTTTAAATTCAGGATTCAGAGACTTCTGTAATTTTTTTGTAGTTATCTGATTGATCAGTTCTTTGTAGTGGCATTAACAGGAATAGAAACATTATAAACTGATCTGGATTTGCAAAGGCGATACTAGGTTCAATTTGAGTATGTGACATTTGAGAAGTAGTACAGTGTACCTAAATCTAGATATCCTTTAAGAATGGAAATACAGACTTGGATTTGAAGTTGGTAAAGACACTGTCATCCTCACTGGCCTCTTTCCATAGTATGAGTTAGAATCATAGGCTTAAAGTAAAAGGTACTTACTTATAGCAATCACATAACCACAGATACTTAGATCTGAAAGAGAAATAAATATGTGGTCTGTCCCATTTGCTTTACACACAAGATTAGAGAAATGGAATTTGTCCAAAGTTACACACTATCTACAGATCTAGTCTATAGACCAGAGTCCCCTATCTCCAAGCTCCTGCTTCATATCTCACTGTGTTTGTTAGGTTTCCTCTTTAACTGCTTTATAACATGTATAATATTCTATTGTGAGTAATAACTTCACTAATCATTGCTTATCCAAATAGAGATGCTGAATTATTTGTAAAATTTGGCTCAGCTTTCTGGGAGAGAACTGCAATCGAAACACAGTGTCATTACTGTATCTGAATTTTGACTTCTGTAATTAAATGGTGCTATATGAAAAGCACTGAATTGTGTAGTGGCAAGGTAAAATTCTATGATATATATTGAAAGCTAAGTTATGGTGTACAGTCCTAAATTGTTTTCAGTACCTTTATAAGGTAATTAATTTCTCTGCATCCCTTCCCAGATCCTATGTTAGGTCTGGGGTGTATGAACGCTTGTGATACTCTGTAGAATTATGATACTGAAGTAAATGTTTATGGTAGGTCTCCATTTTGTTCTGATAAAGAACTGGATACCCATGACAAAGGTCAAATGGAGATCTGGCATCTATTTCACTACTTGCAAGACATAGTCTTGAGAATATGTAATACATATAACTCCTTGCCAGAAAACGGAAAGGAAATGATTGCATTTGAGTACAATGTAATTTACAATAGTTTAGTGTGCATGAAATTTAAAACTGCTGCCTTTCTAAATAAGATTTTTTAAGTAGACTTAGTTTATTTTTTAAAACATTATACCCATTGTGTCATACTTTATGGGAGAGTCTTAAAAACTGAGATTTAAGACCAAAGAAGCTAAAAATTCTAATGGCAATGGTTGCAAGATATTGAATTCTCCAGTAAAGTACTCTAGTTTAATGTGTTTGTTGATTTCTCCTGAAAGTTCTATTTTCATGAGCATTTCAAGTTATTATGTCATTTTACCATAATGGTGCCTTTTTTCCTCTATCCATCATGATTGCTTAGTACCTTAGAAGCTTCAGTATCAAGCCTTAAAGTCTTCAGTGGTGTCTCTGCTTTACACGTGCACAAATTAGTTAGGGTTTTATACAGGTGGAAACCATATCTACCTCCTTCACCTAGTGTCTTCCATTGTACTTGGCATGTAGCATGCATTTAATTAATTGTTGCTGCTGGGGGTTTTTGTTTTGGCGGTTGGTTGTTGTCAAGTGATTGAATGAATGACATGCAGTACAAACTAGCTAACTAATTAACTAAAAATTTAGATAAATATACTTATCATTTACATATATATGAGGGAGATAGCCAAAGCCCCTGAAAAGAAGATTTGATGTTTTTGACAAAAGCCTTTAAAAGTACTCACATATAGGGATGCCTGGCTGACTCAGTTGGAAGAGCATACTACTCTCAATCCTGGGGTCATGAGTTTGAGCCCCACATCAGGTGTAGAAATTACTTAAATAAATAAACTTCTTTAAAAATTTATTTTATTTTTGTTTTTAAGGTACTCAAATACCCTCAGTTATCAAGAAGGTCAATTTCATGGCTCAACTTTTCAGTCACTTTTTCTGATGCCAATCTGCAAAATAGGCCTGTCATAATGGGAAAGGGTTGATGATGGAAATCTTTTTTAATAAAGTTCCCTCAGCCAAAGGAGAAATAGAAGTGCTTTGTTCTTCACTAAAGCTTGAACAACAAAAGACTTAGGCCAAGGTGTGGTCAAGGCAGTAGCCCTTGAAGCTGGGTCCCTGGTGACTTTACATAGCTGAAGACCCTTCTTCCTCTGGGGCCACTGTTCTATCTAGTAACTCTTGGGCAGGACAGGAACAAGAAATTTTACCTGTGACTCCTTCTTCACTATGTGGCTTTTGAGAAGCCAGCATTTGAACTCCTGCTTTATGAAGTCAGAGTATCAATACTAACATATTTGGCCAAGATATTATGAAAAGTAATTTAAGGCTTTAAAAAAAAAAATTCACAGTTGAAGCCACATTTTTATACAGAGTTGCCATAATATTTGTTTCCCACTTTAGTGGTTACTTCAAAGCCCAAAATGTAATAACATGTATGGTTAGTATACATGGTTTGTTTTTGTATTCTAAAAAAGAATGCATGATTTCAAAAAAAAAGAAAAAGGAAACTTTTTTTTTCTTCACAGCCTTTTCGCCCACTGAAACTGAAAAAGGAAAAAGAAATTATGCAAGCTTTTTTGAAAGTACAGACAAATTTGGCATTTCACTTATGGGAAAATTTTGCAAAATTGTACTGACTAAAAGTGATTTTTGTTTTGGCTTTCCTGTGAAGCCATCCAGAAAGGTCAAAAATTACTGGCATTGCTTTTATATAAAACATTTCACGTAGACTCCACTTGTAATTCAGCCAAGTACATAATTCAGGTCATCAGTGACACACATATCCACACATTGGAACTGATCAGTGAACAGAAAGTGGTCATGAAATGTGGATAATGTTACCTTGTGGACAGACCAAACTGCCCAGATTACAGCAAAGGAAACTTTGCATTAATATGCTTGGAAATGGTTTCCTGAGCTCATCCCTGCCCCCATCCTCCCTCAGTGGGAAAACCAATTATTTACTGATTACAACTACATCAGTTGGCAAACATTTTAGCCTAAAAACCTGTGACATCAGTCTCCTTTAGGGTTTTCCACATTAAACAGATTCTCCCAGGAAAACACAGAAATTGAGCCAAATTTGAAATACATTATTATATCCTCTAAGATCTCTTTAACTTATCTCAATCATTTATTTCTTAATTTTTATTTTATTTCCACACAGATAATATCCAACACTTAACAACCGAGAAACATTTGCAGTGTTTTTTCAGAGTTTCAGTCAGATAGTCTTTTATAGCTATCCTCACCCAACTCCCTTTTTATGGGGATTATGATATCTGTCTTTGTTTCTCTGTACTGAGGGTCACTGATTTGGGAGTGGCTTCTATCACTTTGAGGAAGGAAATAACATTATTCTTTGACCCCTTAAGACAAGTTCATCTTGCTTTTGTGAAGAGTGGCTATGTGCTCAAGAGGAAGTACTCTCAATAAAGTTAGAAGGACTCCATGATGGTGCACATGTTGTTTTGTCCCTTGTCAGAGAATGAAACAAATGAGTAGTATTTCACTCGCGTAAGCACCTCCTCAATTATTATAGTTTTCCCCATAGGTAGATTTCATGTAATATTTTGATGCAAGTGGCCCTAAAGCAGGGAGAAGTCCTCAGGCCCACAGTCTCCCTGTTGAAGGTAGGGGAGCAAGAAGGACCAGTGCAACAAGTGTGCCAAGATAAGAGGAGTTGTGATGTTGTATGGGCAGAATAAGGCAAGAATTGTCTGTATATCATGTGGGTTGAGAATACATTTAACAATCTCATATCCCAAGAGTTGCATCTGGAAGCTGTTCCTTGGCAAATAGAAATAGGTGATATTCATATCTTCTAGAATGGCTGCTACATAGAAATAAGAGTCACTCCAGTCACTTTTTCCTATTTTTAGCAATGGTATGTTCACTTTCATTATTCTTTTTTTTTTTTAAGATTTTTTTTATTTATTTGACAGAGATCACAAGTAAGCAAAGAGATAGGCAGAGAGAGAAGAGGAAGCAGGCTCCCTGCCGAGCAGGGAGCCCGATGCTGGGGCTCAATCCCAGGACCCCGAAATCACGACCTGAGCCAAAGGCAGAGGCTTTAACCCACTGAGCCACCCAAGCACCCCACTTTCATTATTCTTTAAGATGAAGAAACTTTGTGTCCAAAGGCTAAAAAACATGATCTTTTAAATTCTTCCTCTTAAGCCCCCTTGATACATGTAGAAATTCCATTCTTAATATATTGATTCCATGGGATACAATTTACATTTGTCTCACTGTTTTCCTTTCCCTCTAGCTCATGGCCTTTATTCCCACTGAATTTTTGTTCCCATTTCTCAGTGTTGTTCTCTTTGCCCTTTCTTAGTTTGAATAATCTTCATCTGCATCCCAGCATTATTTCTGGATCTCCTCCTAAGCCATCCAGTAGAAGATAGTTGAGGTACAGCAGTGAATATTAAAACTGTACCTCAGACAGCCCTCCACATTCCTACCCTAAATCTGTAATGTCTTGCCTTCTTTGTTAATGTAGTAAGCCCTCTGGGGAGGGACAACCAGTACTTCTTTGTTCTATGGCAAGCAGCACTCTAACCATGGTCAATAAATGTTCATAATAATGAAAGATGAAAGAAAGTGTCTGTGTTCAGCAAGTTAGTGCCAAATAAATGTGGAGGCCAAATGAGGCTACGGGTGCCAAACCACAGGGGTTCGAAATAATATTTAATATAACATTGTCTCATTGAATAACAAATCTTACATTGTAATGTCTGAGTCAAATCTTCCCTTGGTGCCAGACTTCTCATACTCCTTTAATCTTCCCCTCAAGATATTTCAAGTTCATGAAGCTCAAGGTAACAACTCCCCCCACCCCCACCTCCACCCCCATGTAGTGAGTAGAAAACAAACCTCCTGATGAATGTGGAAAAAAAGTAACTGGATGTGAGGGCCATGGATTCTCTGGGAATCAGACTAACCGTCTACCATGAAGTAAGAAATGAAACTTTGCCATTAACCTAGTTATTGTGTAACTTCAGTTACCTAGCTAAAATATGAATTATAAGTAGTTAAAAAAAGCACTGAGGCTACTAATATTTTAGAAAAATAATTATTTTTTTCTGCATTTTTCTGTGATTATTAAGAATGCAGCACCATTAGCTTTGTAATCAGAAGTACACATGGAATAACAGAAGTGAAATGACAGTTCAGTAAAATTTGATATTGCAGTGATAGGTTCTTTTATATCTTTGTATTATCAGTAGAGAGCCTTCATTGTCCTTTCCATTTCAGATGAAGGCTCATACTTTCTAAGGTGATTCAGAACAGAGGGGCAAAATTGAGCAAATTAATCTGCCCTTCATATGGTTACAAAATGTTTACCAACCAATCTCTCCTTTTTTGCAGCCAAACTTCTCAAAATAATAGTTCACATTTAAACTGCTACGTTCTTGTTTCTTATTTATTCTTCAAAGCATTGTTATTTGGCTACTGCCCTCACTGTTTTATTGAAAGGACTCATTAAGTTTCCCAGTGTCTTTCTTGTTGCAAAATCCTGGGACATTTTCTTCTCCTTTTCTGTATTACTTGAAAGTCTTTCCTTTGTTTGGTTTCTTTGCTTTCTTTCCCTTCTAGTTCTTCAGAAAACAGCAAGCCATTGATTCTTCTGGAGTTCCCTTCTCAGAATTCTTTCTCCTCATCATACCAGCACTCATTGCTTCAGCTATCACCAGCTGCAAATACACATCACCGGCCCAACATTTTCCAGACCTGTATTTCCAACTGTATGTTGTTTAATTAGATGCATCATTCTCCCCACTGGACATCAGAATACACCAAGTACCTCATACTCAACATGTCTAAAACAGGACCTGCCCTCACTTTTGAGCCATCTCCTCCAACAGCAAAAAGCTGTGCGCCATTCCTATGTATTTGTATCTTGGTGACTAGCCAGGAGTGCTTCTCAAAACTCCTTTTATTTCTTCCTCTGCTCTCTAGTCTCATTAGTCACTCATTAGTATTGACTGTACATCATAAGTATTTTCTTGTTCATACCCTCTTCTCTCTAACCCCATAGCCATTTGAATATATACCCTCCCCCAGTTTAAAGCCCTTGTCTTTACTCCATGTTGCCATAATCGTTCTCCAAGAAATCATACCTGATCAACTCTTTCCTCTTCTCACAATTTGTCATTTGTCCCTTCTTGCCAACAGTATAAAATCCATCTGCTTGTGGCTAGCCTTTCCTTTTCTCATCCTGCAGTTACACCCTGTACTGTAGTCATGTTGAGTTCCCTCACTACCCATACTATTTTATCTCTATGCTGTGACACTTATTTCTGCCCCTGCCTTGTATGTAGTTTCCATTCTTGTTTGCATAGGGACTAGACCCCTGTTACCTCCTCTGCCCCTTTCACAAAGCACTCCCTTGCAGAATAAGGTGCCCAGCATTTATGTTTCCATAGTTTTTATCATACCTGGTTATTGCATTATATTCAAATTATCTTTAAACACATCCTCTTCCTCCCTCTGGACCATGAGCTCTTTAAGAGCAGAAGCTGTGTCCTATTCATGCTTGTATTCCTGGTACAATGTTGAGCCCATAGTGAAAGGTTAGTAAGAGTTTGCAGAATGGATCATTGTCATGTCCACAGTAGCCTTACCTTTCACATTCCTGTTCTAGTAAGCTTATGAATTCATCACTCTTCTCCATGTATTCTTTATGTTTTCTCTTTTCTTCTTCCAACTCCAATATGGTTTGCCTATGAGATTTTTCTGCCATTAAAAGCTGTTCCAGGATTCGTCTATGAGATTCTTTATGTTTTTCCATGACTTTCTCCAGCTACAAAAGAAAATACATTTATAGTGTGTTAACTGCAAACCCTTCAAAATACTGCCATCTTTCATTCACTCTTTTAGAAATATCTAAGTTTTGACTAAGTAAATTAGCAGTGGGTTTCTGATCTTTTTGCTTGTTTTTTTTTTATCATTACTCTTGTTAATTGATACTTTTTGATGCATCTCAACACAAATGTAATCTTTCTATTGTTACTGTTTTTTTTACCCAGAGAAAATAATTGGTGCCTCTGTAGATATCAGAATAATTTCCCCATATCCCTTTTCTGACACTTCCTTCTCTCTTCAAAAAAACCTTGTCAGAGGAATGACGTAAAGAAAAGGAATCTTTGCATAATATTTTATTCTGAGGCAACTTAACTGCTATCCTGCCCCAGCCCTCCCTAGAGTAGGCCTCTTGGATCTTATGATCTGTTTTTCATATTATGCCTCAAGGTGTTTGCATAGTTTTAAGAAATTCTTATTAATCAATTCTTTGTTGGTTATGTAGTACTAATGCGAACAAATGTCAATACCAAGTCCTTTCTGGTTTCTGTGGCCTACTTATATCTCTATTTTGATATGATCAGCCTGTACCCGACTTATGTGTTTGTCTTCCCTACTAGACTGTGAAGTCCCTGAAAGTAGGGCCTACATTGAATTTTTAACAATTCTTAGCATCTACATAAAAAACAATGAAATCTTGCCGATTGCAGCAACATGGATGAATGCAGAGAGTATAATGCCAAGCAACGTAAGTCAGTCAGAGACAAGTACCATATGATTTCACTGGTATGTGGAATTTAAGAAAGAAACAAAGGCAGAGGGGGGAGGGAGGGATAAACCAAAAAAACAGACTGTTAATGACAGAGAACAAAGGGTTACCAGAGGGGAAGTTGGGGTAGGAGTGGGGAATGTTGAAATAAGTGAAGGGGATTAGGTGTGCACTTGTCTTAATGAGTACGTCAATAAATCTATGCTTACAGGGTCAATTAATCTATGACAAAGGAGGCAAAAGTATACAATGGGGAAAAGACAGCCTTTTCAACAAATGTGCTGAGAAAGCTGGAGAACTGTATGCAAAAGAATGAAATTAGACCATTTTCTAACACTACACACACACACACACACACACACACACACACACACACAATCTCAAAATGGGTTGAAGACCTAAGGGTGAGACCTAAAACCGTAAAACTCCCAGAAGAGAACACAGGCAGTAGGTTCTTTAACATCAGCTGTAGCAACATTTTTCTAGATATGTCTTTTAAAGCAAGGGAAACAAAAACAAAAATAAACTGTTGCAGCTACATCAAAATAAAAAGCTTTTGCACAGGGAAGGAAACCATCAACAAAACAAAAAGGCAACCTACTGAATGGGAGAAGATATTTACAAATGATATATCTGATAATGGGTGACTATTCAAAATATATAAAGAACTTGTAAAATCAACCCCTGTCCCCCAAAAAAGGTAGGGGGCAATCATATTGAAAAATGAGCAGAGGACCTGAGTAGAAATTTTTCCCAAAAACATATTAAAATGGCCAACAGACACATGAAAAGGTGCTCAACATCACTAACTGACAGAGAAATGCAGTTCAAAACCACAGTGAGATATCACCTTATACCTGTCAGATAGATAAAAGAAAAAAGACAAGAATAATAAGTGTTGTCAAGGATGTAGAGAAAAAAGGAACCCTCATGCACTGCTGGTGGGAATGTAAATTGGTTCAGACACTGTGGAAAACAGCATGGAGGTTCCTCAAGAAATCATAAATAGAAATAGCATATGATCCAATAATTCCGGTATTGGGAAAACAAAAATACTAGTTCAGAAGGATATATGCACTCCCTATATTTATGCAGCATTATTTACTATCCTTTATATCCAAGATATGAAAGCAGCCTAAGTGTCCATTGATAGATGAATGGATAATGATGTGTGTGTGTGTGTGTGTATGTTTCTGTGTATGTATATATATATATATACACATATATATATACACACACACACCATTTATATAAAAAATCTACAATAGGATATTCTGCAGCCATAAAAAGGGTTGAGTTTGGTTTGGTTTGGTTTGATCATTTGGTCATTTGCAACAACGTGGATGGACTAAGGGTAATAATATATGATTTCACTCATATATGAAATCTAAAAAGCAAAGTAAATGAGTAAACAAAAAGCAGAATCAAATCTATAAATACAGAGAATGAACTAATGGTGGCCAGAGAGAAGGATGGTAGGGGATGGGCAAATATATGGGCCAGAAGGAATGGGAGATACAGGCTTCCAGTTAAGTAAGTCATGGGAATAAAAGGCACAGCATAGGAAATATAGTCAATGATACTGTTATAGTATTTTGTGGTGACAGATGGTAGCTACACTTCTGGTGAGCACAGTATGTCGTATACCTGAAACTAGTATAACATTGTGTGTCAACTGTACTCAAAAAATATTGTTTTAAAGACCTTCATTTTTATTTCATTCTTACTTACCGTCCATCATACGTCATGTCATGTCTGGCTATTTTGGAGAGGTATGGATATTTTGAGGGTCTTGATAACAGGAAATTCATTTGGTTTCACACTCACTTTTATGTATAGTCTAGCTATTGCTAGCCATCTTAGTGTCGGAAATACCAGCTTACCCAGCCATCGTCAAATAAAGATGAAAAGCCAGAGATTATATCCCAAATGAATATGTTCTTTAGTTCCCAGCACTGGAGTTTGTGGATCAACAGAAGAAAGTTTCAAAATATATGGAGCCAGAAGCTAGTCAATGAAAATTTCCTTTTTAATTCCTGGCTTCAGAATTTCTACCTCTATGTGAGCTCATCCATGTATTAAAGAGTATGTTAGATAGTTTAATATTTTTATGTACTTTTTAGTGATATAATTTCACTGGGTATGTAGTCCACAATATTACTGAAATGTAATTCCTTTACATTCTACCTAACTAACCCGTACTTGTCCTCTGGATCTCAGGTTTCCTGATTCTTCTATCTAAATTTGATCTTCTGGTGCGCCTGGGTGGCTCAGTGGGTTAAAGCCTCTGCCTTCTGCTCAGGTCATGATCCCAGGGTCTTGGGATCCAGCCACATTGGGCTCTCTGCTCAGCGGGGAGCCTGCTTCCCTTCCTCTCTCTCTGCCTGCCTCTCTGCCTACTTGTGATCTCTGTCTGTCAAATAAATAAAGTCTTTTAAATAAATAAATACATAAATAAATTTGATCTTCCATTATACTCTCGTAGTGCTTTGTGGTTTTCACCATAGAAAGCAATACTGTGTGTAATTGTATACTTGGCTTGTGTGATCATTTGTTGTCTGTCAACACAGACATTAAATACACCAACAACATTAGGCACAACTATTTTTATTCATCATCTCTCCAGTAAATATTAATTAAAAGAATAAAATGAAAAATTTTTTTTTTTAATTTGACAGAGATCACAAGTAGGCAGAAAGGCAGGCAGAGAGAGAGAGGAAGGGAAGCAGGCTCCCTGCTGAGCAGAGAGCCTATGCGGGGCTCGATCCCAGGACCCTGGGACCATGACCTGAGCCGAAGGCAGAGGCTTTAACCCACTGAGCCACCCAGGTGCCCCAAGAATAAAACGAAATTTTAAAGCTAAATTATACAGTTACTTAAATAAGTACTTGGAGAATTGGTGATGCTAATAGAGTATGCAGATTCTTTTATTATAATACCTTGATAAATCCAAAATGTTATATTTTCCTTGCTATTTTTTTAAGAAGAACTAAGAATATCTTAGGCAATTAACTCAGTATCTTTTTTTAAAGTAACTTCTAATATAGAACCCTAGGTTGGAAAGGAATAGGAGGTTAAAACTGTTGTAGACTCTGAGTTAACATCTTCCCTTTCTCGTGACAAGCCAGTCACCCCCTTTTCTCATTCCTATTCTTTGTTCTGCTCAAATGTCAATACCATTCTTTCATCTTTTTTTTTAATATATTTTATTCATTTATTTGACAGAGAGTTAACAAGTAGGCAGAGAAGCAGGGAGAGAGAGGGGGATGCAGGCTCCTTGCTAAGCAGAGAGCCCGATGTGGGGCTCGATCCCAGGATCCTGAGATATTGACCTGAGCTGAAGGCAGAGGCTTAACCCACTGAGCCACTCAGGTGCCCCCAGTCTTTCATCTTAAGTCAGTATTCCTCCCTTGTAATGTAACTGAGAGCAGTTAGGTCTTCTAAGCTATTTTGCCTTAAGAATACGTAAGTCCCCTTTAGTTTACTGTAAAAATGGTTGAGATTTTTACAGTTTTTAAAAAAAAACAGTGAATTAAAAAAAAAATTCAGGGTTATTAACATCCAGGTTGGGAAAAAGTAAAAGAATAATTACTTAGCATGCAGATCCTAATTCCTCTGTAACTCGGGTACAGCCATGGATGGTCTCAGTAGGAAAGCTGTCTAGGGAACCCTATTTAAAATTCTCCCATAATATAGTTTATTCACTGGGTACTTAAATTTCCCTCATTACTTCCTAGATAGAGAGGTGGGTAGACAACTGGATTATTGGGTAGGTAGAGTTATGTGGGCTTCAAGGAATAGATAGACTCATAACTGGGGAGAGAGAAATCTATAAGGCAGAAGTAAAAGGCAAGAGAAGAAAAGTGGACACATCACGGAAGTGGGAATGTGATAAGGATGTATGTGTATGTTTTGTGAGAGTAATCAAAAGAGGTTGGATTTATAAAGGGCTAAATTATGGGTAACTTTCATGGACAAGCATCTGTAGAGAGTCAGGGTATTTTCAATTTTGCATGTATGCAATAGAATTATTGTGAACTAAAACTTTCCCATGATTTTAGCATAGATTTGGAGTCATTCTGTTCATTTCACACTGAGGTGATGAGGGATTGTGCCATTTGTGAAGTTTTGTCAGGATATAGTCAGTGTCATCAGTTTGTATTTGCACTTACATAAATTGGGGAATTTGTGCCTAATGCCATTTCCTAGTCACTATGTTGGGAGCCAGGATGCAGTCTTAACATAATTGTCTTGAATGCAGCTTCAGCTCCTCTTTCTAAAATTTGTGTTAAAGTGCAAGTCAACAGACTTTGGGTGGTCGCATCCTTACCCTTCAGAGAAGCAGATCCATCTGACCAAAATCCTTCGCATTTGGCAAGACAGTAGTCTTCTCTCATGAGACACCCAAGACAAGAATAGCAAGGACATTAGAGGTCAGTCCTGAGGTAGATTGCCAGAGCTTATGTGGGGGAAATTTGTCCAAAACTTGTTTTCACTCTCTCCAGCCTTAAGTCATGCTCTTAGTTGTTTCCTTTTTATAAAAATGAAAAATTGTGAAATTTTCCATTGAGATCTCAGAGGAAAATAGAAGAATAAAATAAGGGTGCCAGAGTTTCAGAAATGTCAGCAAGTAAAAGAGCAAGCAGTACCGAACCTTTGTGCAGTGGTATTGAGACTTTGCATCTTTGCTATTGTCATTGCTGGGCACACTTGATGGGGGAAAGATCTTTGCTGTCATTAAACTTTTGAAGGAAAAAGGATAGTACTTATCTAAAATACATCCTTTCTAAAATTCCATTGCTTGGACAATTCTTTGATCATTTCCATTCATGCTCAAAATTTCTATGACAGAGGCACCTGGGTGGCTTAATGGGTTAAGCCTCTGCCTTTGGCTCAGGTCATGATCTCAGGGTCCTGGGATCGAGCCCCGCATCGTGCTCTCTGCTCAGTGGGGAGCCTGTTTCCCCTCTCTCTCCGCGCCTCTCTGCCTGCTTGTGATCTCTCTCTCTCTCAAATGAATAAATAAAAGCTTTTAAAAAATTTTTTTCTATGACATAGGGTGCCTGGGTGGCTCAGTTGGTTGGGCAACTGCCTTTTAGCTCAGGTCATGATCCTGGAGTCCGGGATCGAGTCCCACATCTGGCTCCCTGCTCGGCAGAGTCTGCTTCTTCCCCTGACCCACCCCCTTCTCATGCTCTCTCTGTCTCTCATTCTCTCTCTCTCTCTCTCAAATAAATAAAATCTTTAAAAAAAAATTTCTATGACATAATACCTCAGTGTTTTCAAAGAAATTTGAGCTTTTTCTGTTTTTTATTATAGCCTGTATAGCCTTAAAGTCCCCATATGTGGTGCCCTCGTGTGCATGTGTGTGTGCACGTGTGTGTGTCTGAGTGTCTTTGGCTCTCAGTGTATGTGAGAGAGAGAAAATCTCTTGTATTTCTCAGCTTTCAGTCTGATGTCAAGAAAGATACCTAGTGGAGACAGCCCATCTATGATTTGTTCTCCTTTTCTTTCCTGTAGAACATGTAGTATTTATCCACCTTGGGTAGATTTTAAATGTGTGAGAACATAAAACTAAATAATCAAAAAAGAATTATATGTCGTGCTCACCTTCCAGGCCAAGTGCTTGGCTGGCTAGTAAACTTTTCCACCTTCCAGGTGCACACCCCTAATGTGATACATACCTCATTCATTGGTTTTTCATAGATGTCCTCCTGCCAAGGGGCAGAATTTGCTTGAAAAGCATCTCGCTGGAGAGCCTCTAACACCTTTTTTGGAGTGACAAACCCATACTGAGCTTCCAGCAAAACCAAGTCCATTTTTTCAGCCTTTAAAATGCCTATGACTTCATCTCGAGCCTGTAGGAAGAAAAGCCATTTCAGAAAGCTTGCTTTATCTACCAGTATTCTCTGAAAGTGGTTTCTTGAGAGCTGGTTTTTTCCTTCTATTTCAAATAAAAAATGAGTCATGTTTCTTTATAGCACCTTTTACAAAAGGCAGTAAAATTACATCCCTCATCCTTCTTATAATCTAATTACACATTAATAGTATTTTAAATGTGAGCACTATACAACATTGGGGGACCCCAACATTTTCTGTTGTTTGACAAGTAGATAAAATGGTACCCTTTAAAAGGACTGACATTTGCATTTTGGGGGGTAGGAAATAAGACTCTCCTATATGTGTAGTAGCTGTTTCTTGTTTTTTATGGGAGTTAATAATGCCAATTTACATGGGGTATAAAAGTGCCTCTTGTTATTTAGTCGAGTAGCCAATTTACATGGGGTATAAAAGTGCCTCTTGTTATTTAAGCTAATCTAGAAGTCATTGTTACTCATACATGCCTGTGCACTGAAGCTCATGAGCAGCATGGGCAGAGGATGTGATCTTTCACATGATGGTTGCCAGTTGAATGTCATAATGACAGCCCTTTCAGATATGATTAATTGCCCTTTCAGTTGGCATAAGAGAATTCTGTATATGTGTACTTTCTTTCATGTACATACAGGTAGAACCATAGACAATCTATTTCCATGGCAGCACACACCCCAAATTCACAAGCAGTCTTCTCTTTGAACATGAGGATAATTCTAACCCAGCTGACCTGAAGTTCTCCTTCCAGAATGCTCAGAAGAAATAAAAGATCGTCTCTTGAGAGGTCTTCTGCATGGTGACCAACACCACTGTGTGACTTAGGACAGGAAAGAATTGCATCTGACTCATTGGTGGGGTCTTTGTCTTGCTGTCTCTGCTTCATGTCTTCAGGTCCTTGGAAACCATGGTCTTTACTGTGTCTTGGAAATTGCTTTAGGGCTGAGTCCTCTGTGTCACTGCTTCTGGAACGCATTCTTTAAAGCCTGGAAAGAAGGAAAACAGTTTGTAACTCTTAAAGGAAGTGGAGTTTTAATAAGGGCACCTATTACGCTTTAACAGGTCTGCACTCTTGCTGTATTTGCTTCAGCCAAAGACTCAATCTTTCTGAAGTCTACAGCAGAGAACAGCATTAGTAGATTCATAAATCACAGTTTTATTTACACTTCTGTTTTTTAAATCAACATTTTAAAAAAGGTGTTCTGCTTTGATTAAGGCCACTTATGTCCATGGGTAAACAGACTATATTTGAATTTCATTCACCAAGTATTTCATGTCAGGGATCCAGGTCATACCTCTGACCAACGCCTAAGTGTTTACTTGAGTTAAGATGTACTTAACATAATTATAAAATGGCAGACTTGCTAATTGTTCCAAATTTCTGCAGATTCATGTTATAGTTTTTCCTTTGGAAGTTTAAAAATTTTTTGGAATTTCTTAGTCTTTGGTGCTTTAAAACAGAAACATCAGAATTACTGCTAGAAAATACTTTGGATTACTTTGTTTTGACAACAAAGTCTAATATTAAAGGAATGAAGGGTTGGTCCCTGGCTGTATCCCTGACATTCTGCTAAAATTCCAGATCTGTCCTGGGATACGTCAAGATTTTATGGTTAAGACACTCATCTCCAAAATAGGGACAATCCTGCCTATGGAAATAATTAAAATAAATTCATATTTAAGGGACATATTAACTTATATCTGATTATATAATTATCCAAATTAATTTATAATAGCAAGAAAAATTGTTCCACCTTTGAGATTTTTAATGAAAAGATAAATATTAATTGAACTTATAGTCTACTTCAATGATGTATATATTATTAATGTTACTCCTAAAACCCTGAAACTTTTATCATCGTAGTGAGTTGCTTTTAGGTTATAATAATATTTTCCCCCATACATTCTTTTTTTTTTTTTTCCCCTTTTTATTTATTTTTTTTTTCAGCGTAACAGTATTCATTCTTTTTGCACAACACCCAGTGCTCCATGCAAAACGTGCCCTCCCCATCACCCACCACCTGTTCCCCCAACCTCCCACCCCTGACCCTTCAAAACCCTCAGGTTGTTTTTCAGAGTCCATAGTCTCTTATGGTTCGCCTCCCCTCCCCAATGTCCATAGCCCGCTCCCCCTCTCCCAATGCCACCTCCCCCCAGCAACCCCCAGTTTGTTTTGTGAGATTAAGAGTCATTTATGGTTTGTCTCCCTCCCAATCCCATCTTGTTTCATTTATTCTTCTCCTATCCCCCTACCCCCCCATGTTGCTCCCCCATACATTCTATAATAATATTTCTTTAAAAAAAAATGTATCTGGGACACTTGACTGGCTCAGTCAGCAGAATGTGGGACTTGACCTTGGAGTTGTGAGTTCAAGCCCCATATTGGGTATAGAGATTATTTAAAAATAAAAAAAAATATGTATACTTTTAAAAATAGTATTTCTTTAAGGATCTGTAAAACCAAAGCATACAGAAAAGTGTGGGAAGTATAATAAACCATTACATGCTACCACACAAATTTATAAAATCTTAGTTTACTATATACATTAGAAAATGATTTTTTTTTAAAGATTTTATTTATTTATTTGACAGAGAGAGATCACAAGTAGACAGAGAGGCAGGCAGAGAGAGAGAGGGAAGCAGGCTCACTGCTGAGCAGAGAGCCCGATGCGGAACTCAATCCCAGGACCCTGAGATCATGACCTGAGCCGAAGGCAGCGGCTTAACCCACTGAGCCACCCAGGCGCCCCAGAAAATGATTTTTTAATCTGAGTATTATAGACACAGTTGAAGTTCCCTGTTTCTCTCTTCCTTAACCTATTCTCTATGCTTCCCACCCCAAAAGTAACCATCTTGAATTTGGTATGTATATTCCCTGAAGACATTTTATACTTTTTTTTGAACGTGTGTATACATACTACTGAGCTATATATAGTATTGCTTTGTGTATTTTCAAACCGTATGTAAATAGCATATTTATTTGTATGTTGCTAAAACATGCTTTTTCATTCTGTATTTTCTAGATTCTTCCTTGTTCTATTTTATTTTAGTTTATATATTTTGATTGCTATATAGTATTTCATTATGTGAATAGTATACCATTTACTTACACATTTTACTGTCAGTAGTTGTTTGGTTTACTTTTTTTTTTTTCAGTATTGGAAAAAATGCTGCAATGAACATCACATTTTTTGTGTGTGTGTGCATACATTTCTCTGGAAATATTCTTTAGGAGTGGGATGTGAGGGCTGCAGAACGTGTGTTCTCTCAACATTACTAGGGATTATTGCTCCTCTGAGTGGAATACCAATTGACAACAGAGTATCAGAGTTCTCATTGCTCCATATCTTCATCAACAATTCCTATTACTGAATTTAGTTTTTCCCATTTTGATAAATGAAATGGTATCTGACTTTTTAATTTGTATCCTATAATTTTTAGTGAATGGACATCCTTTCTTGTGTTGAAAGGCCATTTGGGTTTCTTCATATTGCTTGTTCATGATCTTTGCTCATTTTTCTTTTGTGTTAGTTGTCTCTCTCATAGATTTGTAGAAATTCATTACATATTTGTATCTAATTACCATTTTGTTGATTATATGTTATGCTATTATCTTTTCTGGTCTGTAGCTTGCATTTTCACTTTATTTATTGTATTTTATGGTATAGAAATTTTAAATTTTAATTTAATCAAATTTATCAACTTTTAGTTTTTTCTTTTCTTATAATTTGCATTAGAAACCAAAATTTGATCAGTGACAGTACAAAAGAGTGCAAAAGACCATGGACTCTAGGACCATACTGCCTAAGTTCAGATCCCTACTCCATTATTAATTTGCTGTAAAACTTTGGGCAAGTTACTTAATACCTCTGTGCTTCACTTTTCTCATCTATAAAATGGGAATGATAGTAGTAGAATATTTGTAACCTAAAGTTACTGTGAAAATTACATGTCAGCACATGTCTAGTGTTTGCAACATGCCTCATATAAAATTAGCACTCTAAATAAACATTACTTTTATTAATATTATTACTTTATTTTTATTCCCAAAAATTGTTCAGTGAGTCTATATTACCTTTATAGTTAGGGAAAAAATTCAATGAATAAAATCTTTTAAAAAAAAGTGGGGGGGGGTGCGCCTGGGTGGCTCAGTGGGTTCAGCCTCTGCCTTCAGCTCAGGTCATGATCCCAAGGTCCTGGAATCGAGCCCCACGTCAGGTTCTCTGCTCTGCAGGGAGCCTGCCTCCCCCTCTCTCTCTGCCTACTTGTGATTTCTGTCTGTCAAATAAGTAAATAAATAAAATCTTAAAAAAAAAAAAAAGCAGGGGGGAATTCCAGAAGAAAAGGCAAGTTTATTTGATTATCCCTTTCATTTAATGAAATGAAATACGAGGTAGTGCTGAAGGGAAAAAAAAGAGATTGAAAGAATAGCTTCGTGTCTTTGTTAGGTACTCTGTTTAAGAAGTGTTTCTCACCAGGGGCACCTGGGTGGCTGAGTCAGTTAGGCATCCAACTTTTGATTTTGACTCAGGCCATGATCCCAGGGTAGTCAGATCAAGCCCCATGTCAGGCTTCACACTTAGTGGGGAGTATGCTTGAGGATTCTCTCTCCCTCTCCCTCTGCCCCTCCCCCAACTCAAGTACACACACTCACTTTCTCTCTCTCTCTCTCAGATAAATAAATAAATCTTAAAAAGAGAGGGAGAGAGGGAAGTGATTCTCAACAGCCCCAGTTTGCTGGCACCACTTAAGAGCCCAGTCAGAATAGTTTAGAAACCTTGAGGACTTCTGAGCCAGCCAGCTAGGCTTTGTTCATCCCTCTACCTGTACTCCACCAGTCATTTATTGAAAGTCCACTGTGTGTTATGTACTAAGTTGGTTATTTATGGTGTGGCTTCCTTACTTCCCTTATTACAAATGATACAATTTTACTTGAAAGATTTATAGAAATAGTTCCTAAAACTGGGGTTATGAGAAGTGCAGTGAACTAGACAGAAGACTAATGATAAAAAAACTCAGTCACAAATCAGTTGTGGAACTTAGTCAAATCATTGACCTCTGTGAGCCCAGTGTCCCTAGTTGTGAAGTGAGGGAAATAAGGAGGTGATCTCTGTGACCCCTTTCCCCTTTGGTATATAATAATTCTTGCCAGTGTGCCTTTCAATTGTATAGTGTTATCTATGGGCTATCAATAGTATATTAAGAAGAAACGGATTTGTGGATCTTCATCTTACATAAATCCACAGAAATCTGAATGCTTCATGTGGATGTGCAGTAAACCAGGTCTGATGATTACCACCAAGAAAGAGATTATAGTTAGAAGACAATTCTTTTTTTTTTTTTTTAATTTTTTTTTCTTTTTTACAGATTGAGAGAGAGAGAGAGAGAGATTACAAGTAGGCAGAGCAGCAGCCAGAGAGGGGAGGAAGCAGGCTCCCTGCCAAGCAGAGAGCCCGATACGGGGCTCGATCCCAGAGACCCTGAGATCATGACCTGAGCCGAAGGCAGAGGCTTAACCCACTGAGCCACCCAGGCGCCCCAAGTTAGAAGACAATTCTTAAGGAAATAATCCCAGTAATAATTTTCAGCTGAGAATTGTTTTTTTAAGTTTACACAGCTAATAACTGGCAGAACTGTGATTTGAATCCACATACCCTGGCTCCAGAAACTGTACTAAAAATCATGCCATAATGCCATATGCTGTACTGCCAAAGACACACAGTTTCAGACACCTTGTCCAGAATGAATATAGACACCCTATCTGAAACATGCTTATAACCTTGCTAAGTAATTACAGTATAGATGAACAGTGATCTGTGATAGTAGTTATCACAGATTCTTCCCTATATAGTCAAGGAGGAATTCATTTATTTGAGAAAAGCAAAGCATAGAGAAGTATATTTTTTGTGTAGGGATGGAAGGTTGAAGATCTGTGGGAGATATGACTGTGGAAAACCCCATTATATGTATTTTATGTATACATAAATAATGTTTATATACTAGCATATTAATATATGCTGTGTACCTTATGAAAACATGTATATAATGTACAATATGAAAATGTTCAAAAATGAAAAATATTAATTAAAAAATAATATATCTAATTATTTTTTCCTACCCCATGGGATTGTCTTGAACATTCTAGGAAGACCCGTTCTCTGTCCTGTAGAATAATGGTAGGTTCTTAATATATAAAATATGATATAATGTAGAATAGATATATTTAATACAGATAACTATTGTGCTTACTTCAACAGCACATATACCAAAAAATTGAAAAAACAGATAATTATTAAGTGCTACTTTATTTATAGATATATTCACACTTGAAGGACAGGACCACCCATGTCTTCTGTCTCATATTATTGATCTCCATTTAGGTCTCCCATAGGGTATCTGACTTGATGCTTCATATATAATGGGTATTTCACAAGGTGACTGGTTTCTTCTTCTGCTTTGTGGCCTACCTCAAAACTTAGGTAATGGGTAAACAATAACAGTTAAAAATTCTGTAGTTCTTTCTGCAGCTCACATCATCTTGCAGCTCAGCTGGGCCTCGATGGTCTAAGATGGGCTTATTCACATTTCTGTCTGTCAGCTAGCTGGGCTAGTAGACCTCAGCTGGATCTTCTTATCTCTACTCCACATGAGCTCTCAACTTCTGGTAGGCTAGACAAGGCTTCCCCACATGATGGTCTCAGAACATCATTCCAAAAGTACAAGAGCTGAATTTTTAAGGCCTTGTTTTTATTGTCAAGAGAACGTCACAAGGCCAACCCCAATTCAAGAAGTGGAGTCAGAGATTTCACCTCTTGATGGTTGGAGCTGCAAGGTCACATTGCAGAGGAACAGAGTTGGGAAGAGTTAACTATAGCCATTTTTTTTTAAAAACTGTAGGTCTACAACACTTACAGATTCAAATTTCTATGAAAATTAAATAAATGCCTGGTGTTTTGTTTTGTTGTTGTTGTTAAGTAGGCTCCACATTGCATGGAGCCTAACATGGGGCTTGAATTCACAACCCTGATATCAAGACCTGAGCTGAGATCAAGAGTCTAAAGCTTAGCCAACTAAGTTGCCCAGGTTCCCCTAAATGTTTAGTTGAAAAGGGGTAAAATATATTTGTGTTTTACTTCTTTTAGTTTATTGGAAGCTTAAGGTTTTGTTGAGGGTTTTAATGATTTCTATGATGCATTCCTGCGCTCTTACCCACATATTTGTATATAGTACAGTAGCCCTTTTTTAATTAAAATACTTTATTTATTTGAGAGAGAGAGAGTGTGTGCATGAGCATGAGCAGGGGGAAGGGCAGAGGGTAAGGCACAAGCAGACTCCCCGCTGAGCAAGGAGCCCAGGGCTTAATCCCAGGACCCTGAGATCATGACCTGAGCCAAAGCCAGACACCTGAGCCACCCAAGTGCCCCAACAGTAGCCTATTGATAAGAATCAACTTGTGTTCTGCTGCTAATCAATAAGGATTCCTCTGGATTAATTTTATCCAAGGTTTGCCTTCCAGAATTCCAAGATAATGTAAGCTTCTATTTAGAAGAATAGTTTAATAAGTATTTCTCCTAAGTACCCTTTGAGTTAAAGGCAAGCCGAGCTGCTGCAGAAAACTTGAATGAAACTCTATATACATCCCAGCTTCCCTTGCCTCACTTTTTAAAAAGGTGGGTTAGGTGAAATCTTCCAAGAAACCACAAGTGCTTTGGTAATGATGATATTTGTAAGTGATAAAAAGGAATGAACTAAACTATGTTGATACTTTGCTTATTCTTTTTTAAAGTGATTAGAGTTTTTTGAAGACTGCTAATCCTCTTTGGGGACTGGGATTGGTGGCATCAGCATTCTTGATGACATGCACATTGGATTTGTGTGCAGGCTTCTGGTCTACTGAGGTGTTATATGTCTCCGCATGTTTACAGTGCTGGAGTTTCCTTGCCCTTGTGCCAACAACCACAAAATGATCAGTAATGAGAAGTAATTAAGTATGGAGAGGAAGAAAACAAAGACATGAATTTCATGATACTTCATGCTTTGTATTATCAGTGACTTCATTGTTTCTCTTGGCAAAATTTTAATGCATCTGTGTTTGGCCCAGGGGTGTGTACTGAGGAAAAGAAAAATTTTGTAATAGCAACAGTGGTTTGGGATTTTTAGGTTAACCCCCCCCCCCAAAAAAAAGAATGGAAAGTTGTTTTTATTTATACCAAATAATGATGCCTTGCTCTTTTCTTAAAGTGCTAGCAGTAACATTAAGTCTAATGTTTTTGGAAGAAAAATCCTGCTTAGTTGTCAGTTTAACACAGCCCGGTGCATTATCTATAACTAACATAGCCATAGAATGGCAGCCCTCAGGAGTGTAAGAAATTGATAGACTGGGATTCAGGAAACCTGGCTTCTGATCTCAGCTCTGTTTTTAATTAGCCAGGCTGTGGGTTGTCACTTATAAATGAGGATATTGAGCTAGGTTGGTCCTAAAAGATCATTCAGGATGGAACAAGGACCAGGACTTCTTTCCCTTGACTTCTATCTTGTTCCACACCCCCTAACAAATCCCCTGACAGTAGGATTCAGGCTTGAGACTAGATGATCTCTGAGGTCCTGGGGCTTCCCACTTTAGAATTCTGTGATTCTCTGTTGTCTTGTATCTATGGATACAGATACAGTTCATTTGGCCCTGAGAAGCAGATTCTGTTTTGTTTTCCTATGTGGTGACCTCGTTCAGTTTTTCTTGGGTTTAAGCTGGTTGAAATCATGGTGGATCTTTGGTAAGGATGTGTCCATGCAGGAGAAGGACAAGTAAAGAATTTGCAGCTATTTACTTAATTTAGTTAAGGAAATAGCCAAATGTAAATAGTGGCCTATTCAACTTCTAATACACACAAACTTCTAGCCAACTCCTCATTATAGAAGTTAAATTTTCTTAATCATTCTTTACTAATTTTATATATCAAAACTTGCTTACTGTACATAATCGGGTTTTTATTCTCCATTTACCTGTTTATTTTCCTCTTTGAATGTTGGAAAAGAGGATATTTTACTTGTATAAAGGAACCTGGAAAAGTCTCAATGAAAGAAATTGTTTTTGGCTTTGATTACTTATTATGATACTGAATTAGCTGATCAAAACTCCAATTTAGGGAAGAAAATAATAGTAATAGTGATAGCTTACATTTATTCAGTACTTACAAATATAGGCCTGTTCTAAATGCTTTCCTTTTATTAACTCATTTAGTCTTCACAAAACTGTTATTCATCCTTATTTTACAGAGGAGAGACTGAGGCTTAAAACTGTTAATTTGTCAAAGCTCATACTGCTAAAAAGTGGCACATCCTAACTTGAGCAGCCTGGATCCAAGTGTCCAGTAAGTTGCTATGCTCTGTCTATTTAGGATCTTATAAGAAGACATACATAGTCAAGAAAAAATGCTCATTCAACATTAAGTTATTCACAAACATTTATGAAGTACCCACTATACAGGTATTGTGCTAGGTGATTTGTTCTAGCTTATTTTTATACCTGAGTGCGGCATAGGCATAGCATAATAGAAGGAATATGAGATTATGAAATTACATAGATCTGGACTTCAGTCACAGCTCCAATATGTTAGCGCTGTGGCCTTAGATCACACATTGTTAGTAAACCTCCCGAAGCCTTCAAATATAAAATGGAAGTAAGGGTACCTGGTATGATAGATTTATTAGTCATGCTTTGTGAGCAAAGGCCCTCTGTTTATGTCTGTATCCCTAGTGCCCAACAGATTTGGACGTCAGCTGGCTTCCAGTGAACGATTGAATCATGCAGTCAGCAGAGCTGGTTGGCTCTGAGTAGGAACTGCTTCATTGTAAAGCTGATTCATCTGGCTAGAAAGTTAGAAAAACAGTATCAGGTGTACCCCATTTTATTGCACTTCATTTATTGTGCTTTGCAGGTATTGCACTTTTTACAGGTTGAAGGTTTGTAGCACTTCTGTTGAGAAAGTCTGTTGACACCATTTTTCCAATAGCATTTAATCACTTTATGTCTCGTGGCCACATTTTGGTAATTCTTGCAGTATTTCAGGCCTTTTCATAACTGTTTTGTTATTATGGTGATCTGTGGTCAGTGCTCTTTGACATTAGTATTGTAATTATTTGGGAGCAGCACTAACTACACCCACTTAAGATGAACTCAGTCAGTGGATGTTGTGTGTGTCCTGACTGCACCACCAAACATCCATTTTTCTGTCTCCCTCTTCTCAGGTCTCCCATTCTCTAATGCACAGTATTGAAATTAATCCAATTAGTAACCCTATAATGGCCTCTGAATGTTCAAATGAAAGGAAGTGTTGCACATATCTCTATAGAATGATTAAGCTTAGTGAGGAAGGCATGTTGCAAGCTGAAAGGCTGACCCCTGTGCCAAACAGTCAAGTTGTGAATGCAAAAGGAAAGTTCGTGAAGGAAATTTAAAGTGCCACTCAGTGAGCACATGAATTGACAGGAAAGCAAAACAGCCATATTACTGATAGGAAGAAAGTTTTAGTGGTCTAGATAGAAGATCACACCAGCCAAAACCTTCCCATGAGTCAAAACCTAATCCAGAACAAGGCCCTAACTTGTTTTAATTATATAAAGACTGAGAGAGGTAAGGAAGATGCAGAAGAAAAGTTGGAAGCTTGTAGATGTTGGTTCATGAGGTTTAAGGAAAGAAGCCGTCTCCATAGTATAAAAGTGCCAGGTGAAGCAACAAGTTGTCCAGACCTAGCTAAGATCACTAATGAAGGTGGCTACACTAAACAATAGATTTTCAGTGGAGATGAAACAGCCTCCTATTGGAAGAAGATGCCATCTAGGACCTTCATTGCTAGGGAGAAGAAATCAATGCCTGGCTTTAAAACTTCAAAGAACAAGCCGACTCTCTTTAAGGGCTACTGCAGCTGGTGACTTTAAGTTGAAACCAGTGCTTATTTACCATTCCAAAGATTCCTAGGGCCCCTAAGAATTATACTATAAGTGGAATAAGAAAGCCTGGATGATAGCACATCTGTTGACAACATGGTTTACTGAATATTTTAAGCCCACTGTTGAGACCTCCCACTTATAAGGAGAGATTCCTTTCAAAACATGACTGTTCATTGACAACTGCACCTGGTCACCAAGAACTCTCATGGAGATGTGCAATGAGATGATTGTTGTTTTCATGCCTGCTAACACAGCACCCATTCTGTAGCCCATGAATCAAGGAGTAATTTTTTTTTAAAAGATTAATTTATTTTAGAGAAAGTGCAAGCAGGGGAGGGGTAGAGTGAGAGAGAGAGAGAGAAGCAGGCTTCCTGCTAAGTAGGGAGTCCAATGTGGGGCTCCATCCCAGGACGCTGAGTTCATGGTCTGAGATGTGAGCCACGCAGGTGCTCCTGATCAAGAAGTGATTTTGACTTTCAAGTCTTATTTAAGAGGGAGATTTTATAAGGCTATCGCTGCCCTTTTTAGTGATTCCACTGATGAATATTGGCAAAGTACATTGAAAACCTTCTGGGAAGGATTCACCATTTTTAGATATCAAGAATATCCGTGGTTGATGAGAAGAGGATATCAATATTAATAAGAGTTCGAACATTGAGGCAAGACTTTCCACCCACAAAAAGATTACAACTCGCTGAAAGCTCAGATGATGGTTAGCCTTTATTAGCAATAAATAGTTTTTTTAATTAAGGTATATACATTTTTTTAGACATACTGTTACTATACACTTAATAGACTATAGTATAATATAAACCTAATTTTATATAAACTGGAACACCAGAAAATTTATTTGACTTACTTTATTGCAATATTCCCTTTATTGGGGTGGTCTTTTACTGAACCTGCCATGTCTCTGAGGTATGCTTTTACTGAGAAACTAGAAAGAAATAGCTCATATATAGACGTCTTACCACAGGCCAAGTGCTGCTTTAAGTGCTTTATGTTATCTTATTTACTCTTAAAGAGTTTTAGCTTGAACTAAATGCTCTTAAGAGAAGGCTTGATAAGGAGTGCCTGGTTGGCTCCGTTGCTAAGCGTCAACCTTCAGCTCAGGTAATAATCCCAGAGTCCTGGGGTCGAGCCCCATGTTGGGCTCTCTGCTCAGTGGGAAGCCTGCTTCTCCCTCTCCTACTCTCCCTGCTGTGTTCCCTCTCTTCCTGTATCTCTCTCTGTCAAATAAATAAATAAAATCTTCTTTAAAAAAATTCCTGTATCTCTCTGTCAAATAAATAAAATCTTTAAAAAAAAAAAACCAGAAAGAAAGAAAAAGCTTGGTAAAAGTAAGGGTGAAGAATCTCATAGAAGATATCAAAGACAAATGACTATCAGTATCAAGCTAGTGCTGGTGCCTATACAAAGTTCAGAGAGTATGTGTGTGTGCACACACCGTGGAGAAGTGACTCTAGGTCCCCGAGACTTGCCAGAAATCTCCAGTTAATGTCACTGAATTTTGCAAATGTTTCATCGTATATACCCCAACGTTAGGCTTTCCTTTCCCTCACCTCCCCACATACACACATGAAATAAACTGAGAATCCTCTATATGCTTTTTATTTGACAGCACATTTGACAATCACTAGTTCTGATTTTATGTATGTGACATTTATATAAAGCAGTATCATTTAAATTTGATTCAGTAGGAAATTTGAGGGTTGATTTACTCTGATTACAGGATGGCTACATAATGCAGAGTGAGTCTGTGCTAACTGTAGGATGCTCATCTCTGAGGGACAGAGCTGGCAGTGATCCAGGGCCTAAAATTTGTATGTGTTTAACATCCCATACTTTGCTGAATTTAGGGAATATGCTGTCTGCTAGGTTTACATTTCCATTTGGATTTCCCCATCTTTCTATATGGAACTATTCAGCTATAACTTAGTTCCCTCAAAGGGGAATGGAAAGAGATGTAGTAAGATTATGGGGTTCTCAGCAGAGCTGGTTGAGCCCTTAATATTAACTGTCTCATGGTAAATGTGATTCATCTATGAAAATACTGGCTATAAATAGATGTTAATAGTGCCCAGTTGCAAAACAGCCAGGTTATGCTAGCATGGCCACATTTGGGAAAAAAATCTTGTTGAGTATTTTATTTGGTTTCTCTTAAAATAAAAAATAAAAAAATAAAAAATTTCTTTTATTGCCCTAGCCACCCACATTTGAAGACACTAAATTCAGCCAACTGCAGTAAAGCTATCTGATGGCTAAAAAAAGACACATTGAAAACCAGATAACCTAATTTAGCATTAGCCCCCCCTTTTTTATTTTTCCTCTATTCTCAGTTAAAATCATTCAAACATTTCCTTAATGGTGTTTTTCCTTGTAGGGAGAGCATGGACAAGGCTTCAGAGAGGGGAATAGAAGTTGGTTGTGGGGGAGGGGATGATTCAGGCCCAAATTCCCAACAATTCTGTGTCCTCATAGAAAGTCAAAGTCACAGAAAGGGAAGAATCAAATATAAGGTTTAGAAGGCAGTATAGTAGTCATCTCATCCATCCCCCACAGTACGCTGCAATCAGTGTTTTCTGTTGTAACCTGCTCTGTTGTTATGTGGCTCTAAGTGTTAGAAAGTACTTCCTTGTGAGCTTAAATCCAACTCCCAGGAACTTCCTGCATTTATCCTGCTTCTGCCTCCAGAGGTAAATCAAACAGAGGTATTCCTTGTGCCACGCCATTAGACCTTCAATGGGAAGGGCTCTATTCTTTTTCCCGAATGAAACCTGGTCAGCTTCTTCAGTGGCTTCTCAGACCAAGTTGTCTATTCTCTGTCACACAACACATGGTCTCACACACACATTTTGAGTATACCCAGTTAGACCTACCTATTCTTCATCAGGCCAGGTTGTTTCTTAAAGAAATACATGGAGTAGTTGGGCATAATTTCCCATATATTAAACAGAACTAAAGCAGTGAATTGGTGAGTGTATATATTTAGGGAAGATTTCAGTAGTTCTTCTGATGTTGGATTTCAATTTGAATAAAGTATAGATCCAGAAATTCGATAGCAGACATTTAACGAAGACTTACTCCAGCTTAGCTTACCAGGTCAGTGCTTATAATAATACTTTCATGTGTACATTGCTTGATACATCAGTAGGTAGGTAATTGTCCTGTTTTGCAGTGTAAGGAATATGAGATTCAGAAAGCTTAAATAACTTTGGCTAATAAACCTTGGACCAAAGATGATGAAAACTTAGGTGTTCTGACACCTCTTTCTCTCCAGGCTCATGCTAGATTAATCAAAGCTCACACTTGTTATTGTTGTTGTTGTTGTAAGCTTGTTCTTTGGTTGCTTGTTCACTAAATAAGTGGGTAGTCAGAGAACTGCTACACTGTAGATACAGAATAAACAGCCTGCCAATGAGGTCTAATAGAGCAGACTTACATCATGGCTTTTCTTAGCTGTGTGTTCTGAAGAAAGGACAAAAAGAAATATAAAAATCTCAGAGTATAAATAGTTGATTTATCCAAATTTTCCATTACAAATCAGTGGCTCTTTAAAGATTCTTTTCTCATTTAAGGTTAACATAGGGCTGGGAACGTTTTCCAGATCTTGGTGGAATAGAACAGAAAAATAAAATTATTTAAATATAGTCCAGATTAGCTTTAAATACATTTCTGAATACCACACTCACAGCACTAGGTCAGAGCTCTTGAAAATCATATTCTTTTAACAGTTTTCAAACTACATCATATTTCATATTTTTTCCAATTCCGCTCTCTGGTTTTTCTTAGAAGTACAGTGATAATTGAGCCAGTCATTTAACCTTTCTATTCTCCTTGAATTTTTGTCCCTTTGGCTCTCAGAACCAGTTTTGTCAGATTCCTTTATTCTGCAGCTGAGGCCCAGGGAGGTTAACTGATGTGCCCATGGTCATGCCTAGAGCCAGCACCAGAATCCAGATCTTGCCTACAGCTCTGTTGATGTTTCCGCAGCAACAGTGCTTTTCGAAAACCAACTCCTATTTCTATTAGCTCTCATAAGATAAGAATCCTAAAAGATACAAATGCATCTTTCAGAGTACACGAAGTCTCCCACAAATTTTATTTTTCTCAACCTCTTCCTTACCTGCTAGTGACTGTAGGCCTGAGAATGCCTTTAGGCCTTATCTTGGCTAGACCAACCCAGTATAATAAAGAGCTCAGAGGTGAACAAGGGTTTCAGAGATCAAGAGTGCACATCTACAGATTTTAACATGACTTCTTTCCTTTCTATTGTTATATCTAAGGACCTGTGACTAGAATAGAGAGATTGTTATAGAGAAAATGTTGCAACTGCTGAAGTCCCTGAGCTGTACTCAATCTTGTAGCCATTTTACTTCCCCTTTCCCAGCATTTCCCTGTGCTCAGTTTATCTTCCTGTAATTGGAGCAAAGTTTAACTCCTTGCCTCCCAGGCAGGTAAGTGTAGTCTAACACATTTATAATTTCTCTTATTAGAGGAAAAATAGGAAACTGACTTTTGTAAAACTCCATTTCTCTGCCAAATGATATGATTCATACTTTCTGTTCTTTACCTCTCTTTAAAAAGAGTAGTATTCTCCTTGTTTTACAGATAAAAAACTGAAGTGTTGAGAAGCTCACAACTTAGTGTGGTAAAAATACAGGTTCAAGATTAAGTACAGAATTCCAATAAATACTATATATCTTGTCCAGTGTATAAAGTGTTTTGAGAGCATTTGAGAGGAAATGACTACTCTGCCAAAGGGACTCAGGGAAAGCACCTCAGAGGGAAGTTGGACCTTGGAAGATAAGAGTGTCCAAGTCATATGTACAGACTGAAGATAGATGAAAAACACCGTATGTGGTGAATATCAAATCATCTTTATGGCTGAAGCCAAGGTGGTGTTCATTAGTGACAGATGAGGATAGAAGGTGAACCATGGGCATGTGTAAGGCTGTTAACAAGCCCATTCATAATAAGGAAGATGAAACAATGAAGTATCCAACAAATAATAGAGAATAATTAAATAAATTCATGGAATATACACTACTGGCCATTTAGGCCGCCAGCAGAAGTCAAGTTTTCAAAGAATAATAATATGGGAAAATATTTTCAATGTATAATAAGTTAAAATTTTTTTTTTTTTTAAAAAGAGACCTATATATTCAGTCACACTGCTTTCAGATTTTGGAGACTTTTTTTCAGAAGAGAGGTAAAATGAGTGAGACAAAGCCTTGAAAGTCATTAACAAGGCAATAGAAGGTTACCTTAGTAGTGGTTGATGTGATTATCCCTGGGGTATGAGGAAAGAAGACCAACGAAATTTGAATGTGGACTATGTATTAGATGATGTTAAGAGATGGTGTTAAGAAGTTATTGTTAATTTTATAACGTGCCGATGGCATTGTGTTTATATGAGAGAATGTCTTTTTTATTTTTCCAGATACCTAATGAAGTATTTAAGTGTGAAATGACATAGTATCCTGAGCTTTACTTTTAAGTACTCCAGGAAAAATAAAAGCAGGGATCAACTAAAATAAATATGACAACATATTGAGGATTGTTGAAGATGGGGGATGGGTACATGGCTTTATTATATTCTTCTTCCTACTTTTTATGTATTTGGAAATGTTCATAATAAAAGACTTAAAAGAAAGCACCAGGGACACATAGTTTTGGATGCATAAACATTTTAAGAAATGGTTCTTTTTAGAAAGAAAAAAAAGTGCAAGGTGAAGAGAAAAAGAAAGCAAGCAAGCAAGCAAGCAGGCAGGTATCAAGGATTGTGTGTCAGACACAAGGAAGACAAAGAAGCTGATAAGTGAGCTATATCCCAGGAGCTGAAAAAATTATTTCCAAGAGGAGAAAGTTGCTGTGATCTCATTTTAACAGCATAGACACTGGTCAGAACAGTTTCGGAACTCAACTTTTGTAGTTTTTTATTTTGAAATATCCCTCATCCATGGCAAATTCTGGTCTGTTGAAACTGAATTTGACTTCTGACAATGGGAAAAAGTTTTTGAAACCAAATCCAATGAATCAAGTTAGAGTATGGGTCAGCTAATACTGTTTTTGGTCAGAGAACCAATTGTTACCTTAAAATAATGGGGTTAGCTTTTGTATGTGGCCTTTGAAAGGGTTTTGAAGACCTTTCTAGTGTATGTCAGCCATGACACTCTTTTAGAATAAGCTTTATAAAGGAAAACCTTTGACAAAATGACATGTTTGAATTTATACCTTAGGGCTTTTGTTTGTTTTTTTTTATTTTTAGTATTCCATCTACTGTAGTTACATATCAAATCTTTGGTATCCTAGAATTTTTTATTGTTTTTTAGAATCCCAATATAAGCAGAGAAGTAGAAAATAACATGGTGTGTGGTAGGAGAAGGAGCACAGTCTTTGGGGCCAGCCATGGCACTGCCTCCATTTCTATGTGCTATCCAGTTTGACACCAGTTACTTCATTTCTTTAGAACTCTGCCTTGCAGTGTTGTTGGGACAATTCAAGGTTATGTGTATCAGGTACTATGCCCAGTGCCTGGCATATGACAGGAATCTAAAACATCCTGGTGGAGATACAGTGATACAATTTTATCTCTTGGTTCATCAAACATGCCTTCCCTCTTGTGATGAGATAAGAAATAAGTAATGGATTTTAGCATCATGAGGAGAGTATATTACTCAGCCTTACCTTGCTGAATAGGGGCAGTTCTTTTAGTCAGTGCTAAACTGGTATTTTCAGAGAGTGAGTAATTTTGTACCTTGCCAAGGTGAAGAGTGGCAAGCTGAAGAAATTGATTTTGGCCAGGTGCCTGTTATTTAGCAGAGAGGCAATGGGGAATTGTGATCCTGGCAGTTTAGAGAGACTTAACATAAAGTGACTGGCTTCTTGGTCCTAACTGGCCATAACTATTTCACACAAGATGATGAAGAGCACTGATTCCAAAAGGTATGCTTACTCATGAACTCATTAGCTGCCTCTTCCACTAACCATGACTTTTAAAAATCGTTTCTAACATAGCATTACGCTGCAGCAACACAAAACTTACTATCTTACTGGCCAGGCACTGTGCTAAGGCACTATACTCATTATTCCCTTTTTTGCATGCACAATCAGGCAGATACTATTAATCAGTGCTTTATGGCAGAGTTTAAAGAGGTTAAGTCAATCTGCTTCAGACCACAGAACTGGTAAGTGACACAGAAGGAGTTCCAGTTGGCTTCAGAGCCCACCCAGTCTCTACAAGCCTACTTTCTATTACCTGAATTCTTTCTCATTTGGAATAATGCTCTGTTTAAAGATGGGAGACACATCTGGGCACCTGGGTGGCTAAGTAAGTTAAGTGTCTGCCTTTGGCTTGAGTCGTGACATCAGGGTTCTGGGATCGAGCCCCACAAAGGGCTTCCTGCTCAGCAGGGAGTCTGCCTTTCCCTCTCCATCTGCCTTTCCCCCAGCTCATGCTCTCTCTGATTCTTGCTCTCTCTCAAATAAATAAAATCTTTAAAAAAAAAAAATGGGAGACACATCTCCTCATTGTTCATGGCACAGTTTTGATTATGTCAGCAAAATTGAAGATGTCAGTGCTTTTTCACCAAAGATCTATATCATGACATGGTGATAGGACAGGAGAACATAGCACCACTGGGGAGAAAGAAATAATGTCTGGGCTTAGTCTAAGAGGAGGGCACAGTGTGAATTAAGGTCATGTTCCTTCGCTGCTCTCCATTACTTAGCTTATTCTAGGTGGTAGGAAAGAAGTTGTTAATAAGGCTGGAGGTCTTCTTAAGTCAAAAAGCATGTAGGAGCATCAGGAAGCCTCAAGAAAACCACGTCCGGCCACACTTGCTCTGGGTAGTGTGGCTTTGGCTAGACTCAGTAAGTTTGGGTCAAACTGCTTTCAGGATTCTGTATGAAGGAGTACTTTTCAGTGCTCTTTATTTAGTACAGAGCCCTCTTTCCAGCTCTGTTGAATAGATCTGGACTTCAGATGCTCTAGAGTCCATGGGACTGGGTAAATTGAACTTGGGGATTTTACCTACCATTTGTGGTTCCATATAGCCCTTTGTTAGAAAGTGCCCAAGGCAACCAAGAGTGCATGTTGACCAAAGAGGTTGGCTGCTGCTAGGAGTTATAAGTAAATAAATGGATGTCAGAAATGTACAACTAAGGGAGAGAAACAAAGCTTCATTACCCTCCCTTGAGCATGTTGCTTTGGATGTTTTGGTAATGATTTTGAAGCATTTACTCACAGACTAAACTAAGCTCTTTGTGTTCTTTGCATGGTGGAGACCTTGCCAAGTCAATTTCAGCATGCAAAGCCCAGACAATTATTCTTTTGGCATTTAGGGGCCACCCCTGTTTTCTTTGGGGTTGAAGGCGGGCAGACTGTTGACACAGGAAGGCTTTATAAGGAAACAGAAGGCAACTTTATCCCATACTTTTTAGAAAAGTACCCCCTCTCCTCCATATCAGGGTTCTCATGTCCCTACTTCCTATGCTAAACCTTTGTCACAGAGCCAAGAGAAGAAACCCCTAGGCTCAGAAGTGCCACACACACTTCGATGCCCACAGAGTGTGACTCATTCATAGCTGTTTTCATTTCTTCTGCTTAGCACCTCACCATGAAATTGTGTATTTCTTTTATAAATGTGTGATAGTTGTATTTCAAGTGATAACCTTGGAAAGATAAAGTTCTTGAGACTGTGGTCTTGGTTCATTATGTATTATATGCTTTGCAGTATTGGTTCTCAACATGTAAGCCTGGAACCCCTGGAAGCTTTCAGAATTCTCAGTTATTCCAATCTCTATTTCAGAAGCATTCATATTGTGTTTCCAGAATAGCTATGGATACTACTGTGAATATTTTCTGAATTTGTTGTAGGCTTTCTTGGTTCTTTTTTCATTCTGTCAGTAGGAAAAGCTACAAGTACTGTGAATGGGGAATTAGGAAACTTTTTGTTATGGAAAAGGAATTCTCATCCTGGAAAGGATGGATAAACAGTGTTCAAAGATCTTTGTTATAGCAGCTAAATGTGGGGCTCCTGTTTTTTTGTTATTGACCCTTTCAGTGCTATGATTTCCCTGATCCACATCGTTTCATGCCTGAATCAGAACTCCGTGTTAGTTGCAGTTGCAGCTGAGGAGTGAACTGAAGGCATTTGGCCTTACAGATTGTTGATCTTAAAAATTAAGGGTGCATTTTTTTTTTATTGATGTCATAAGAGACTTCATGTATCAACCCTACTGTCTTTGGTACAAGTTACTGTACATACCATAATTACTTTCAGGTGAGAAACAATTGCAGTTTGCCTTACTGGTGGCTACATGCTGAGGTCTGCATCCAGAGTGTTCTTTTTTAACCTTCAGTAGAAACTGCTGCTTCCAGCGCATTGGCTATAGTTTTTAAATAGAAGTTTGCTGGCTCTATATAAAGGACCAAATTGCCAAGTGCAGGCACTTTCTCCATCGGAGGAGTACAGCACATTCATTGCACAGGTGCTAATACTTGCTTGCCTTCTGCTACGAGTGTTTTATTATTGTTGTTTTCTTCTCCCTTTTCTGTCAACATTTACCTTCTTCAAATAAAAAAAAAATTAAGTAATACATCATATGTGTGAAGCACTGAAAATGGGGAAGCAAGCATAAAGAATAAAAAAAAATTTCTCCTTAATCCAACCATGCTGAGATTCCTGCTTTTCATCTTTTTTTCTATAACTTTCTGTAGGCATTTTTCTTTTCTGTGTCTTTTATAATGTGCATGTTGTTTTGGGAACATTATCCATCATCATTATTCTTCCATGTGACAGTTTCTAAAAGCTGCATAGTACTTCATTGGATGACGGTGCTATTATTCATGTAATCATTCTCCTATTACTGAATATTTAATTATCACCTCCCTTCCCTTCTTCCCCCACTTTCACCTTAGAGCCCTGTGGATTTAGAAGGGATCCAGAGCTAACAAAGAACCTTGACCTCTTACCTCGACTCTAACTGGCCTGAACCCATGAGAACTGTCCTTGGCTCAGAAAAATATCTGTTTGTTGTTTTAAAGTCATGATTTTGGCCTCTGCAGGATTTAATCACAGTTCATAATTGCTATTCTATCTTCTTTCTAAATTCTTTCCTCTTTACCAATTAAAAATATGAAAACTGTTTGGAACACTTTTTATTTTTTTTATTTTTTTATTTTTTTTAAAGATTTTATTTATTTATTTGACAGAGAGAGATCACAAGTAGGCAGAGAGGCAGGCAGAGAGAGAGGAGGAAGCAGACTCCCTGTGGAGCAGAGAGCCCGATGCGGGGCTCGATCCCAGGACCCTGAGATCATGACCTGAGCCGAAGGCAGCGGCCTAATCCACTGAGCCACCCAGGCGCCCCTGGAACACTTTTTAAAAGGTAAAAATTTTCACAATATCTGTAAATCAAACCATCATGCTGTATGTCTTAAACTTATATAGTCATGTATGTCAATTATTTCTCAATAACACAGTAAAAAAGGAAGTAAAAATATAAATACAGAAATCCTAAGAGGGGTGGCTAGTCAATTAAGCATCCAACTCTCGATTTTGGCTCAGGTCATGATCTTAATGTCATGAGATCAAGCCCGAGTTGGGCTCCATGCTCAGCCAGGAGTCTGTTCCAGATTCTCTCTCTCACCCTCTTCCTCTGCCCCTCCCCTGCTCTCTCTCTAAAAGAAATAAATAAATCTTTTAAAAAGAAAAAGGAAGAAATCATGAGACTATCTGAGTATACCACTGTACCATCTATTTCAGTCCTGAAAGTTGAGAATTTGAAAATGAAATTGAAATTGGAATATGTATCCAAGTAATTTAACAGTGAAAGGACATTTATTTTCACAAATGTTTTTCTCTTCATAGAAGAGACTGCTATTATATTTACAGATTACTTCATTGTGTAGACTTTAATTCAAAAGATGAGAATCAGACTGGGGGAATATATTTCAGACAAAAGAAAAAGCAAAGCTGTGTGGACATTGGTGGTGGTATGATAAGAAATATTTTTTTTCCTTTTAAGGCAATAGCATTATGTTTCTGATCGCTAGAGTGACTATGTCATCATGTTAATGTTCTTTTGTTATCAAGAGACAGTACTTGGTGTGTAAAACATGGTTACCAAGCAATGTATGAAAAGTTAAATTGAAAAAAAAAAAGTTAAATTGTTACATGGATTAGGATGAGAAGGAGCACATTGGCCTAGAAAACCATCTAAGAATCATAAAACATCTTCAGAGTTGGAAGAGACTGGAGATGGGTTTGCCTGGCTCTTCCCATCAGGCACTGGAATGAAGCACCTTCTCTGTACAACCTCCTTGACTAGCACACATCTGCTCTGTGAGTGCTCATTTTTTTGTAACTGTGTGGTCTTAACTTGGCCAGTTCTTTTAAGATGTGGCCCGAATTCCTTTGCCATTTTATTTCCCAGGTTGCTGTTATTAGGGGAATGATATCTGATAATAAATTGTGGTAAGTAAATTTCAAAGACTTGAGAGGAACATTTTCTAAATATGAAGCAAGGAAACACCCTCTCCACCCCTCCACCAAACTGAGTAAATGACCAGAGAGACTTATTATCAAGGGTACAACTAAACAAAATTTTCCTATTGTAAGCTTCTGGTTCTACAACTGCTGAGGCTAGGCCTACAAAGAAACCTTAAGCTGTTTCTCCAAACTCTGTTTCGATGTATTAGTACTATTCTGTTTGTTTTTAATAAGATAACTTTAAATAAGACCTTCCATAATTGCTTACTGGCTTCTTGCTTAATTATTTAAATAACCTTTAGATTTTTATCCTTCAATTTTTTTTTCTAAATGCTTAGTTGTATAGCACGGTTTGGTTCTTCATTTGGGGAAGCCAGGAATCCATGACTTTATATTTTTACCTATAATATTACCTTACATAGGTCACTTCACTCTCAACGCCTTTTATCAGTTGAAAGAAAGAAAAATAAACACTAGCAACCTTGGGCCCTTTCTGGGAGCACTAGATAGCTGTATGTTTTACTAAAAGGTACAAAGGAGTACATGATGCTTAAGTTAGTATTTCCTAATCAAAATGTATAATAACACACTTAAAAGTTGATTAGTGTTACTCAATACATTGATAGTGGCTCTTTAAGCCATTTTATAGCTAAGGTATAATTTTTATTTTTTAATTCTTCTAGGTTCTGAGAATCAGAGTGAGACTGATTTCATCTGTAGAAATAATTGCTTCCTTTGGTAATCTAATCTAATCTAATCTCACCCTCCAAACCAATAACAGTGATTACCAATGACATACTTAGCATCTGGGTGTGAACTATACACCCACATCTTGGGAAGAAAGGGAGATGTCAGGCTGACTTCTGTTGTTGTTGTTTTAATTTATAAGTGTTCTTGAATATTTCATTAGATATTGTGTGGAATTACTTTTTATTCCATAATCAAAGGTATGACTCTGCCTTTGGCTTATGTATTTTTGTGACCTGCTTTAGAAGATTGGGGTTAAGATCATTTTAAGGTATTAGTCATTGAGTAATTAGGTTAGAGAATAAAAGTCCTTGAGGTTTACAAAGCACTATAAGCCAATAAGGAGACACCTACTATATTGCAGATAAGACTTTTTCTACCTTTACTTCCTTATCTATATCATCTATTGCTGATTACCCTGGTTTCCCTGTTTCATAATGTACCTCAGAAATGGACTATATTGGGGTGCCTGGGTGGCTCAGTGGTTTAAAGCCTCTGCCTTCAGCTCAGGTCATGATACCAGAGTCCTGGGATCAAGCCCGGCATCGGGCTCTCTGCTCAGTGGGGAGCCTGCTTCCCCCTCTCTCTGTCTCTACCTGCCTCTCTGCCTGCTTGCGATTTCTCTCTCTCTGTGTCAAATAAATAAATAAATAAAATTTAAAAAAAAAAGAAATGGACTATATTATTAGAAAGGGAAGAAAACAGTATTAGAGTTTCTGGTAGATTTTAGAAACTTTAACATCATCTTACTGAATTCTCATGACAACTCTATGATAGACATCTGATTGTTCTCAATTTTACAAATGGGAAAACTAGAACTCAAAAAGGTTAAGTAACTTGCCCAAGGTCACACAGTTAAGTGGCTGAGCCCTTGGTTACATGTCTTGTTCTTGGGACTTTGTCACTTCTCTTTATTACCTCCTGTTTTCACAGGTGCCTTGCCTTGCCTTTGCTACAAAATGCTATTCATCAAATAGTATAATTAAAATAGAAAATTTTACTCTTCTTGGCAAGAAACAGCCTATGGCTGTGTGAATATCCCTATCCAACACAATCCCTGATATCACCACTCCAGACAGAAAGAGGGATGGAAGCAGCCCATATAATTCTCTTTATACATGTTTAATACATACACAAAAAGCTACTTGAAAAATCCTTTCTGTTTTTTGCTTTTAATTGATTTTATTATTTTTGCCAGGTTTTTTGAGATATAATTCACTTATATTAGTTTAAGATGTACAAGTAAATTCTTTATTATCTTGTTTTCCCTTTTTTTTCTTTTTTTTTTTCTTTTTTTTTTTCTCATTGAATAGAATGATGAAGATTTAGGTGAATATTCAGAATAAAACCTTGTTTGGGTCAGTAAAAGGAAAGAAAAAAAACTGATCATGAAGAGAGCAGTGGCCCTAGGGGGAAGGATTGTCACCCAAGGATTCCTAGGTTTAACTTTGACCTTAGAATAACTAAAAACTTGTTAATAGGACTTTCAAGGCCCTACTTGGTCTGGCTCACAGTTTCACCTCAATCCACTCCCTTCTTCACTCTTTCTGCTTTAAATATGCTGGCCTGCTTATAGTAGCTTATACCTGCCACTATGCCTCCTGTCCCTGGACCTTTGCCCATGTTGTGCTCTTTGCCTGCACCTCTTTCCTCTGCCCTTTCTTTGGGTAACTGCCCCTGCCCAGCTCTCACCCTCAGCTCTAGAGACACTTCCTTGAGAAGTCCTCCCTGACCTTTTTGACTAAGCCACAATCCCATTATACACTCTAGTGGCACCATGACGTCTTTCTTACACCACTTACAGCAGCGATTTTACATACATCTGTATTATCTAAAGAACTTCAGCCTCTTCCTCTGGATTGTTAATACCACAAGTGCAGTATGTACTTTGTTTACCATTATCTTTCTGGTACTTTGCATATAACGTGTAATTCTTTTGAATGAATGAATCAATCAATCAAACAATCGTTGACTTTGTCTCATCATCAGATGGCCAGATTTTGTTTTAGCCTAGTCTCCATGGCAAAATTCACATGGACTTAACCTAGCAGAGTTCATATATTTACAAAGCTGCTGGCTATTAGACATGCAATGGATATAATGGATGTAATGTTGGATATAATGACATTCAGTAACTGATTGGACCAAGAGGTGCCTTTAGGTCAGAAGCCAACACACGTTTTCTGGAAAGGGCCAGACAGTACAATTTTTAGGCTTTGTGGGCCATTCAGTTTCTGTCACAACTACTCAGTCTGTCTTGCCAGAAAGCAGCCATGGAGCAATGCACAAGTGAGTGGCCGTGACTGTGTTTCAATAAAAGTTTATTAACCAAAATAGCCATATTTTGCTGACCCCTGCCTTAGATGTTGTTATGAAACATTTACGAGGGATCCTATGAATAAGTTGATCAGAAAGAATATTTCCCCACCCCTTTCTATGAAATTTGATTACAGAGTCATTATTCCAGAGCGGTATGTATAATGGTGCATAGGCCCTGGGTCAACTCTGAAGCTGTTTAATAGAAATTGAATAGAAGAGGTAGATGTGGCACAGATACCACCAGAGGCTGTGAGAACTGTGATATTACATAGACCACAATCTCCTGTAGATGGGATTTCTTCACTGATTTAATAAGGAGAATAAGGAGCAATTCCTACTTGAGATCTGATGTTGTCCCTGATTACAAAGTTTGTGTCCTAAATCAAACTAGGACAATTTCAGTGGAATTATTTTTAGCTTTACCTAGATGTCTAAATTATTTTTATAATGAACAAATTATGGTATTACATTGATGAATTTGAATATTTTCCTTAACTATTCTTCAGCAGTCATTTTGTTCAGTCCAGGAACCAAAAGAATTTTATGGCTTATTTTACCCCAAATCCAGACATTTTCAACTCTTGGAACCTGTTTATAGAAATCAGAGTTTTGGGGGACAATGGGAGGAGGATAGGAAGATTCAGGATCTGTGTGGATCCTGGTTGGCTTGGTCACTCAGAAACAGAAGCCACTTGGGATGGATCGTTTATATTCTCAGTTCATTAAGTTTCCAGTGCTAGAAAAGACTATGATAACAGTTCTTAAAGAAATAGATACACAGCTTTTAAACACATACACACACATAGAACTACAGAGGAAGTACAAATTTCATCTTCCAACTCCAGAGTTCCTTATTATGTCTATGCTTATTTTTTTTTTCAATTTACCAATTCTGAGTGAAGAACAAAGAAACTCTTAGGTCTTTTGCTAAACTTTTCATTAATATTCCTAAGAGGAAACATAAGAAACTTTCTTATGTTTTTAATTTGAGAAGTTGAAGTGGTTAAGAATGTTAATTTTAACATTTTGAATTGTTTTTCTGCTGCATAGTGACAAAGAGGACACTATACAAGTGTATCTCCAAAATGGGCAATAGAATTGTAGGTACATTTAGAAAGAATACAGAATAACATTTTATTGATTTGGTTTTTGTTATTGAGCCAGGTGGTGTATGAAGATAAATTTTCCAACAACTGCTGTTTTTCCTATGTCAGAACTTTTTTTTTTAAGTAACATTTTAATGGATATTTTTAAGATAATCCATACTTCCTGCTTTAAAGTTCAATGTTGTGTATATGAACACATTTGCAGCATTAAATAATATTTTTTGTATTTTCTTTTATACCTCTTCTATGTGAAATTATAACCAAATATTTATTTGCTCCTCTTACCTGCCTGCTTCTATGGTCCTTTCCTATTTCTGGTTTTTGCTTCTAGATCTATCATGCACTGAAAAATCAGGTTATCAGTGAGGTTCTAATGTGTGAAGTCGTGTTGCTGGTGTGGAGATTTTGAGAGAGTCATTTGAGATATAGATGGTTTTACCTCTTTTGTCTGTATTGAGGCTGTATAAAAATTGTGTACCAGAAAGATAACAATTGATCTGTCTCTGTTTCATGACACAGTAGACCATTTTACCTTTGGCTGGGGTCCTAAATCTCTACGTTCAAAAGAATAAATCCAACCTATCTCTTCTCTCCTAAGAGGACTTTATTAGTATCTTTATAAGGGCTCTCCCCGTTGTCCTGTTCATAGGAAGATGCTATAAATATCTTTTAAACACTTCTTACTCATCATTTCTACAGACAAGGGCTTTTCATAGATATGAAACTGTAGTGGTAGCCTTCCTAGGAATTCAGTTGATGTTGGTTGAGAACAGCCTCAAGCATCCACATGAGCAATTGGCTACCTTGTTCAGTTATACCCTTTTATGGGAACTTGTCTTCTCCTTGATGCCAAAATAATCTGCCTGTGCTGGAATTGGAAGGCAGCAAGGCACACCTTCCACATTGAGCTGCTCTCTGGTTAACCAGGGCCTCCTTTCCCACTTAGCAGCCTCTTAAACCTCCCCTGCAGTCTTCCTAGAAGTCACATTACATATTTTTTTTGTACTCTTAAGAAAATGATTATGTGCCCCTCAAGGAGGAATAGGAGATGGCATCTTGGTTTATAGCAGCCTTAAGCTAAGTAAGCTCTTTTATGAGGAATCAGCTCACTTATTCCTTCAGTATCTCTGGGAGGTATAGATACTTTTTTTTTTTTTTTTTTTTTTTTTTTTAGGGGAAGAAATTGAGAGGTGACATACAGCTTGATGTCATATGGCTAACAAGTAGCAGAGCTGGCTTTTGCTTACATCATCTGATTCCACAGTCCAGGTTCTTTCTAGTACTTTACAGTACCCCCAAGAAGGGAAAACAGATTTCATGGCAGATGTGCTTTGAGCCAGTATCTCACATAATCCTCCCATCTACTCTGTGAGGTAGATATGTGATAATTCCCAGTTTACACACAGATGTGTGATTGTGTGAGATTAAATAACTTACAGATGGTAGTCACACATCAGTTAATGGCAAAATCAGTATAGGAACTCACACTGTACTTGGCTGTGAGCTTCACTGATCTTTAATTACTCATTGTAAAATAAGAATAATAATGGCAACAATGTGTTAGGATTATTATAAATAAAGGAAATAATGACAAAATGAAATAATCCTTAGAAAGTGTTTAACAAGGGCGCCTGGGTGGGTCAGTGGGTTAAGCCTCTGCCTTCGGCTCAGGTCATGATCCCAGGGTCCTGGGATTGAGCCCCACATCGGGCTCTCTGCTCAGTCTGGAGCCTGCTTCCCCTCCTCTCTCTCTGCCTGCCTCTCTGTCTACTTGTGATCTCTGTCTGCCAAATAAATAAAATCTAAAAAAAAGAAAGAAAGAAAGAAAGTGTTTAACAGTGCCTGGCACATAATAACCCCTCAGTAAATGTTAGCTGTAGTTAGTTCAGGACAACAAAAGCAAAACCACTTTGCATAGAAAAATCCTGCCATTTCACTATTTTATTTGATTCTTACAAACATTCTGTTAATAATAAATGAAAGGGTGTCTTCTCTCACTTGAAACAAAAAGTGAGATCAAGTGCTGGGTAATTTGTCCTTCATCACCTAAGCTATTAACACAAGTAATTTCAAGGTCCCTTCCAATTCCATGACTGTACCATTATTGTGATGGTGAGCTGTTTTCTTCTATTAAGAAATCTTAAGTTAGAACTCAGAAACTCTTTACAGTAATGAAGTGGTTATGTTCACACAGAGGACAGAACAGAGCCCATTAGTAAAGCTGAGGGCAGACTGATTTCAGGGTTGTAAATGACAAGGAGTATAAACAGTGAGGCCTTTGGAGTACTTGTTTCTCATGGAAAGATAAGATGCCTACAGCATTTTTAAGATGGAAAACAAAGCCCAGATAATGGATTTTTTAAGCAAAGGCATTTAAGAAAAATATTTGTTTTGTGCTTGGTGCTGGGGGATAATAGAATAAAAGTAATTATTAAACCAGAATTTAGTGGCCCAGTTTGAGTCAAGAAACCAGTTCACCAGAATAGTTCCCAGAAATGCTTGAGGACTCTAACAAGATATATAGCCACAGTCAGAAGCTGTGTTGCTTGTGAATGTTTTGTTTCTGTCGTATTCCTCTGGAACTCTGTTAGTTTTGGCTTGCCTAACTCACTGGTGATCATAAAAATTATATCCTTAAGCATCAGTGGTCAAGATCTCTCAATGCCAATGTGTGGAATCACTTGATTTCATATGAGGCATGGTTATATGCCTTCCTCATTAGTATATCCTGGAGGGCAATGACACGGAGTTCCCGATGGCCCACTCTCCATTCAGTTTACAAATAGGACTGTTAACACCTTAAGCAACTCCCTTACTAGGAAACTGCTCCCCGCCACTCCCCTGGACTAAATGCATCTTCTTCTTCTATGTGTATCCTACGTAGACCTCTAACATAGAGCTTGCTACATTGCATTATGGTTTGTTTACTTGCCTGACTTCCTGACTAGAGCCCGAAGTCCTTGACTAGGGAAGCACAGTGCCTGGGACTTTGGAGTTGCTCAGTAAATCTTCAATGACCAACTGATTGACCAATCAAAAGAACTTATCTTTTAGCTTCCAGTTTCAAATGGGCCCTTACACTCAATAATAGTTTCATGCATTCTTTGTTGGCGTTGCTTCCTAAACCAAGATTCCAAAGCTTTTCCACTGTTCCCATTCCAGCAGCCACTCTTGCCCTTCACAAATTATTATCCGTTGCTCCTCTCTTCCTGTCTTGAAAGGATGTTCCTCTTGGTTTCCAAGCCTGTCCCCCAATCTGAGCTTTGGATCATAGGCATCTTATCTGGAATCTTGCCCTGTCAGATACCTCCTTCCCCGTGTATACCTGCAGTTTCTTTCTCACTACCGATTCTTTTTCTGTAACTTCGTAACATGTCCAAAGATCCCACTTTCCTAATAAAATCTTTGCTTTCATGACTCTACCCTCTAACTACCCATTTCTCTCTCTACTTCACATTGCCTAAATGCATGCTGTTAGTCTCTTCACTTCCCATACCCTACCTGTAGTCCAGATTCTGTCCTCACCAGTGGTTTCCTAATTTCCAAACCTAGGAATCTCTTCTTAGTTTTCATGTTCCTGACCAATCTTCTAGCTGGATTTAATAATAGCTATCTTTTCCCAGCTATCCAGTCTAGAAATCTCCATGCCATTTTCTACTCCCTCTCCCTTCTTAGCATACTCCCCACTATAAGAATAAAAGTACTTGTGTTTATAAGTTTATTTTTCACATGCTATACAACAAAAGATGCTACATAAAGCAACAGAGTGATTTGAAAACATTCATCAGGACATTCTGATTTGGCAGTGTGCTATTGGTACAAGCAAAAGGGTAAGCCAGTGAGAAAGTATGGAAAGCAGTAAAAGTAGTGAATGAACGACATGTAGTATATGCACAGCAGCCTATTCTTAAAAATTCAGATTTACACACACTCTAAGCACTAACAAAAAGTATCTAGGCCAACCCAATCAAGAAGCCAGAATGTTCTGGTTTTTCACAAATGGTTATGGCATTTGTTTAAATGTTAACACAAAGTTTATGTGTTAAGTATTTACATACATATACAAGATCCTTATTATGTTTCTGTGTGGTGATATCAGAAGTCTTTAATAAAGCAGTGCTTTTTATCACTTCTCAATATGGTTATATCATTGGAATTCCCCCCACCCCCCGGGCCTCCTGTGAACCTTTGCAAAGTGGTAGCACCCTCACACTGAAAGTTAAGCTGCTATAGTCAGTCTGCCTGTCACTGTCCTTCTACAAATCAGAGCCATCTGCCCTCTTGATCTGGTTTACCCTTATACTCTATGAGTTTGGCTCTTTTTTTTTTTTTTTTAATAGAATGAAGAAGGTTTAATTTGAATTTAAGGAATAGTAAGAGAAAGGAAATGTAATCAGTTACCCAGTGTCTATTTTATTTGCCCCCACTTGGGCAGAACCATGAAGTTAAGAACAGGAGCTTGTTACACAGACCATGAAGAAGTCATGTGTTACTGAGGCATAGCAGGAAAGTGCTTACATAGGACATGATCCTACCTTTCACAGAACTTACAGAGAAAGGAGATATTTGTGAACCTAGAAGAACTGTGCCATGCTTTATGTACCAAGGAGAGTTTTCCCCAAACTTTAAATATTCTAGGTTTTGTAAATATAAAAAAGACCAAGAAAAATTAGTTTACTTAATTTTGTCTGGTTCTAATTCATTCTTTGGGTTACATCAATTCTCTGGACTTACTGAATCTTGGTTTTCTAGGTGTAAATTTTCTTGTGCAGACTCACAAGTTGATTTAGTAATCCATAGACCAGAAAGCTACAGCACATGAAGAAGATTTAGAGAACTTAGAAAAAAAATTAGTTGTAATAAAGACACTTTATTTTTAATAGCCTCCAAAGATAGAGCAATAGTGAGTCTCCAGTGAATTACCAAATCAGCTTCTGGAGGGTATGGGATAATTGTGTAGAGAACAATGAAAGGAAGGATTGTAGCAATATAATTTTTTTTTTTTAGAATTACCCAACAATAAGATTATGAGCATGGTTCCCTGGCTGAGACCCCAAGCTCATTTACTATAGTAGGAATAAGATTCAGACTACCCTTCAGAGATGCAGAGGAATGGCATTGAGCATGCATGTCTGTGTCTGAATGTTGGGATTATACCTAGTTCTTTCTTTTTTTTTTTAATACCTAGTTCTTTCATATTTCACTTTTTTCTGCCTCCCTCTGTCTCTCATACATTAATTGTCCACAGTGTGCACAGTGTCATGCTGCTCATTATTACAGTGATGGGCTCCACCATGACTTGGGTTAAGTTCAACATTGGAAAATTGGGGTAACTCAGCCTGCTGGGTACCAGAGGCAAGCAGTTCTTTTCTCTCCAAACAAAATCATTGAGATTTTCCCTGTTTTTCTAGCTAGATTAGTCGCCTTTGCACACCTGGTTTTAGTTATTCATCTCATGAATGCCTTGAGATAGGTTTTAGTATCCCCATTTTACTGATGAGGAAACTGGAAACTAAGGCCCAGGAAAGTTATGGGGCAGGACCTGGACAATAATAATACTAATGTCAATCCAAAGGCTGTAGCTCCCAGCCCAGCCCTCTTTCCACAGCTGCTCCTCAGTTATGCAGCCCAGGTATTTGAAATATTTAGACACTTGTAGATGCAGCATTTCTGGTGAGTAATACAGAAGCCCTGTGGCTGTCCCACGTTACAGTGTGAAATGAGATTGCCTCCCACTCCTCCCTAACTACTGCAGGTCTTCCCCAAATTATTCTTGGGCCTCTTCCTCTATTCCTCTCTTTCAGTCATTTTGCCTGCTGCCTAACCATTAGCTCACCCTCTGGGGTGGAGAAGTTGGGAAACTGGAATGGGGGAGGGGAGGATCACTTTCACATTTAAGGCTATTGTTCATGCTTCCTTTTGGATGATGTAGTAGTTTCTGTTTCTCATTTTATGTTTGCTTACTGTCTGAATCTATGTCAATTTATGTGCCCTTGGCTCTGAACCACCGTTTATACATTTTTGTGTTGTTAATATTTTTAATTGGTGTTTTTAAAGTAGATGTACTCTGCATGTTTGGCAGGCCAACAAAGTGGAATGTAAAAAGAGTTGGTTTTTTTAAGTAACCATATAAGGTGAAAAGTCCCCTTTTGTGTGGGTGCATGTGTGCGTGTGTGCAGATTGCAGGTTTTATCAGGCACGATATTCGTTAATATTTATTGTAACAGTTTACAGCGTGGCCCTTTGAGTCCCTGTGGATTATGCACAGCCTGAATGAGGTAACCTTGGAAAATGTAATAAATCTAAAGTTGAAACCACTTTAGTGGGAAGTTGCTTGAAAGTTGTAAAGTTAAATTGCCTCCTTCAGGATGAAGGAGGTAGTGTGGAGAATGCCCCAGGGGACCTGGATTTGCCTCTTGCTGGACTTGTCCCCTGTGTTGGAATGCTGGGTTTGGGGTGGATTACTTTGTTTTATTTAAAACCTCTGACTGTTCTTTTGCCCCAGTACTGCATGGTGTGGTAGGCCCATGGTGGCATTAATATATGACCTTTGATCTTCTCTTTCATATATCTGGGGTAACTCTTACCCTACATATGCATACACAAGTGCTCAGAAGTAGAATTTTATTAGTCACAGAATCTTAACTTTGCAAGGAGACTGGGTATCACTCAATTCATTTTTGCCAGGCCCTGTGTGACCCCCACCAATTATATGCAGCTGAACACCAACCAAAGTGTCTCACACTCTGCATTTTAGAAAGTTCTCCATCGCATTGTTTTGAAATTTGGTTCCCTAGAGCCTACACCATTGGTCCTGGTGCTTCTTTTTAAAGCTACATAGAATAAATATTCTCCTTCCATGATATTTGAAGATGTTGAAAACATCTTGACAGTAATCTTGTCCTGTACCCTATTTAGGTGCCAAACATCTCTAGATCTGTCAAACTGTTTTCTTGGTATTCTAATTCATTTGTCTGTTTGTAAGGTACAAACTTTGTTTATGTCAGATACAGCTAGAAACTAGGGAAGCATTGAGGACAAAATAGGCTGTTATTTCTGCATTTGGGGAACTTCTGGTATAATTAATAACAGATTGATATGGGCTATAGAGGGGCACCAGGTCAGTCTTGGTGACTGGGGATTGAGGGTGTCAAGAGAAATTTTCTGGAGGACACATCATATAATCAAAGTCCAGAAGAGTACTATGAGTCCCCCAAGGGAGCAGGATAAATGAGAGAATGAAGGTATTCTAGTTAGAAGGACAAGCTTTTGGAAAGGCTTAAGGTAAGAGAGTATGTAGGGAGTTGAGGGAGGTGAGAGCGGTTCAGTCTGGGTGAGATACTCTTTGGGGAGATGATGAGTGGGGATAAAGATGCAGAGGTGCTAGAGCAGAAATTAGGACTGACAGGTGGTAGGAAGGCGAGATGAGGTCAGACATTACAAGAAAGTAGAAAATGATAGTGCTCATTAGGAAAGGTATTTATTGTTCTCTTGGTTACACAGTAACTATGGAAAACATAGGTTCTGTATGAGGTCATATAGGTTTGGATATTTTGCATATTATTTTTGTTGATAGAGAAACAGTGTGTTCAATCCTTAATTAGGACGAGACAGCCGTGGCTCATTCAGTAGCAAGACCATCTCCCCAACAATATTATCTGGAGAAACAAGAGGAAGAGATGATACAGTTTTAACATTTTTAAGATTGCAAGAATATTTGGGTGACTTCCATGCATAGGACAACAGCCATAACAGTAGTAGTAAACACTTATAGATCACAGTGGACCTGACCTTGTTATACTAACAGATTTCATACCCACATGAGGTAAATATTGTCCCCAGACACAGAGAGTTTAAATAACTTGCTATACGTTAGAATGCTAAGTATTTGATTTAGGCCCTAAGAACATGTGGGGAAAGATTTAGGTTATAGATAAAGGACATTTACTGAACCTGTGAAATTAAAGATATCTTTAGAAATGGCTCCTGCCATCAACTGGTGTTAATGGTCACAACCATATACTGACTGTTGTGGTCGTGATCAGTTGAAAAGCAAATATTCACCAATCCACAGTTCATGCCTTACCCAAAGGCATTGCTGTTTAGAAGAGATCACACTCCTGATGGCTTTCAGCAGTTGGCCTGGGTTTTACTAGCAGTTGTGGCTGCCTGTAGCTTCAGTTGATCTCCCTGCCTCCTGCCACTGTCAAAGAGAGTTTAGCCTGCCTAAAGAGGACAGGAAGATTAGGGTTAAGAGTGAATCAGGCAAGGTTTGAAATGCCCTTACTTCTAGGGAAACAATTGCCCAGCAGTGTTGCCAGGCCAGGCCAATTAATGCTGGCAACTGTGAATGTGCAGTTGCTCCCAGCTTTCAAGCATGTGATTTTTCTCTAAAGTTGATTGATTCCGTTTTAACTGTGTACAGGCAAGTGCTTTCTAGGGACAGAAGGGATAAAGATAACTGAGAGAGATTGAATTAATGATCCATGAAGTGATGACCCTATGTTGCTAAATAGGAAAGGAAGGGAAAGTAGGAGTGGGTTGGTGCAAAAGGATCTAGCAGAGGAAAAAAGGGTTTAGGGTCCCTGTGGGTCCAGAAGGAAGTGAGGTAGGAGCAAATGTAAGAAAGCATTAGAAAGGTAGCAAAGAATGTTGAGTTAGTAGGATATTTGAATTTTTTTTTTTTTTTTTTCAAATAATATGCTCACCACTCCTCCTTTCCTTGGTCTTTGTTCTCTGAATATGCATCAGTGTTTTAAGGATGTAATTGAAATGTGTCATAACGAAAGTGTTAAATAGTCCAGGGCACAGCTGCTAGGTAAGACCAAAGTGACGCTGATCTCTTCATTACACATGGTTTTATAATCTTCAAACCCATGTTTGAATATTTGACATGGTGATTATTCTGCTGCATGATTAAATAAAAGCAGAGGTTATAGACTAGTTCTGTGATGCAAATTTACACTGTAGATTTACATGTCAGTAGGAGGTGCCATCAATGAATTATACACAATGATAATTCTCAGTCTTCTAACTCATCACAATTCAGTTAGATTTTATATTTACTCATTACTGTTTATCTTCATTAAAAATCCTATCTCTAGCTAGAATACAAATTTCTTGAGAATAGGGGCAATGTCTATGTCTGTCTCTAAGTTTCCCTTACATTACCTAGCTCTGTATGAGGTATATGGTGCTCACAGACATAGGGATCTTTAGTTGGATCAGCACTTCCAAGATCAAGGCCAATCCTCTTCTATTACAGGTGAGGCAGTCGAGGGCCTGACTGGTGTAAGTGATCTGCTGAAGATTCTGGGCTAGCTTAGTGAGGAGACCTGAGCCCCACCCAAATTCCCACGTCTGTTCTTTGTACCATATCATGACTATGCAGCTGACTGAATCAAGTTCTTGCAGTGATCGTGTGTGTGTGTGTGTGTGTGTGTGTGTGTGTGTGTGTGTGTGTGTAGCCAAAAGGAAGTATTCTCTAAGCTAGTGTTCTCCAACCTGTGTTTCCTGATATGACTCACAGAGAAAATGGTGTTGTTTGTTTAGGACATTAGGGTAAACAGAAGATGCTTTTAGAGAGCAACTGAAGCAGAGTCCCTAAGAACAATGGCCCAGGTACTGCCAGGCTTCCCATGGAGATCATATCTTCATACACCAGTCATCCACTGCATTTCTAGCAATGATTGGAAGATGCTTCCCTAAGTTGACATTACATCACTTGGATTCCATTTCCATAGTACAAAGTAACTTCCCTGGCTTAGGTCTTCGTCTATGAACATTATTCTTCAAACAGAAAAGAAACATGACCCTCTTTATTGTATTTATTAGAGTACCCAATATTTTTACCAAAAAAAATCTGGATCTGTATTTACAAAATAAATTTGTAAATGAATGTATTTTCTAGAAATTACCTTGGAGGATTACTCTAGTCCAGGAGAGTATATTTTCTGAGGAACTATAAATCCAACTAATCAGACATGTCAAAGTAGTCCCCATTGTAAGATGAAGGATAGGAACATACTAAATTGTAAAACAACAAATATATTAGTCGGGTATTTTTCTTTTGAGTCTAAGTGGTTCATAACCTTGTTTCTTGTGTTCTTCATATATTTGGGAGTTTCATAGTTTTTTTATCAGTAATGAGAGGTTGGAATAAGTTTTTATCCATGCAGGCTGTCGCATTTATCTGTATTGCTCACTCGGGTGCTATGGCATGTCTCCTTCCACCATTATGTGTGGAAATAGCACATGTTCTCTCAAGGTCATGATCAATTTTCCAGACGTTTAGAATTGAGATAAATAACAAAGTTGTAGCTCTGAATTTGTCCCAGATACTTGTCTGGATTTATTTGTATTTAACAGAGAAATTGGTATTTACAGGTATATCTCTCACAATATCTCTTAAAACAGATAAATTTTTAAAAATCACAATTTATAGTTAAATAAGTCCTTAGAGAAATTGTCTCTTCACTTGGGAAGAGATTGGAAGACGCCTAAGCAGGCTGCATAGACGCGGCGCTTGGAAGCTTGAAAGGAAGAACTGAGAGTTGAAATGGTAAACTCTGGGCAGATCTTCTAGGGTAAAGTAGGCTCCTCCACCACCAACCCTTCCTTTCTGCACGTTCCATCCCACCTAACAAGAAAATCTGCTGATACAGATACTACTTCGAAGCATCAAAATGCCATTTTAATGTGTTGACATCTTGAATCAAACTGTAGGTATGGAGGGAAGGGCACTGAGTAACAGTAATAATGGTAGTGGCATTTATCGAATGTTTATAAATTTAATAGTGATCAGCAAGTCCAGTTCATCAGACTTCAGCACCAGGCTGCATAGTCATTCTTCCTGGTATAGGGGTTGATCAGTCTCACTGAGGGTCATTGGAGGCAGAGAAGAAGGCAAAGAGAGGGGCACAGTGAACCTGGAATAGTTGTTTTTTATTTTAAGTCTAGAACAGGAAAAGGACAACTTGGAGTAAAATGAGATGCAGTTTTTTAAATAAACATGGGGTATGGATTACTACCCTTTTTCCCTACCACAGCTAGGGTGTGAGTCCAGTGGTATGTTTGAGCTGGGCCTTGCTGGTTCATGACTGGTAAATTTTCAAGAACTTTATGAACTGTTTGTTAAAAGCAGTCATTATTTAAAAATAAATTATAATTGCAATTAAATAAATGAGTTCTTCAAAGATAAAATGCTCAAAACTCATCACTTCCTAATTGTTTTACTACATTGTGCTCTTGAGGTTATTTATGTCTGTTCTCTTCCCAGATCCATGTTCATTATGTCATTTTGGTAGCTTGAAATTAGTCATCATGGGAATATTTACACCATGGAAATCAGATGTTGATCAGGATTTTTTTTTCTCCCAGAGAGCCAGTTGTTAACTACCAGTAGTTATTATGTGTCAACCAGTGGGAAATACAAGTATGGTTTTTATCTTAGTAAAACTCAGCCTGTCATCTCTAGATTATAAATCTTCATCCTACTCTTTGCTGCCTACCTGGACTGAGGTTAACACAAAACAAAGGCCTAATGAATTTTTAGGTTCCCTTCCCACTGTTTGCACTGCATCTGTACCTATTAGCAATTAAAGCTAGTATCTCAGCAAATTCTGATAGTTTATATTTCTATCCATCTCTGAATCCCCAGTTTGAATATGCAGTCAGTCTTTTATCAGTTATTATAAATGATGTGGTATACCCTTCCATAGAATCTAAACATACCAGAGACCATGTATCCCACTTTCACAAACTTCTGCACCTCTCCATTAATATAGGAAGCAAGTTACTGGGTTTTTTGTCAAAGAGAAGTTCAGCCTAAGGCCTGAGTCTTTCCAGATAATTATGATTTTGCTGTTGTTCTTATATAAAATGTTAGGGCATGAAAATAGGTATAATTCAGTCTAGCAGATTTCTGTTTCTCTATAAATGATTGCTGTTGGGTCCATCAAAATAATCTGGAGACTTAGAATCGCCCTTAGAAATGTAATGTGTTAAATTTGAAAAACTTTTGGAGAGTGGGATCTCTGTTAAGTTGTGTGGATCACTTGTACTAGATATAACTAAAGAGAATGAATTCAGTGGAGCATGCTCTACTTCGACAATACGGCAATTTACTTGAACTGAATTAACTCAAGCAGGCAGAGCTCTGGGCTCCCTTGATTGAGACCCCTGAATAGAAGTTACATGAACTATGCCAGACTGAATTTTAGTACTACCCCAGATGCTGCATGGGTGGGAGATCAGATGGCTGCAGGTGACTATCGCGTTCTTTTTTAGTTCCCTTTTGAGAAGGAAAATTGGTGGGAGAAAGAATGTTGGGGCAAGAACAGACAAAAAAGAAAGGATAAAGTTCTTAGACTCTCTTCACACCCTCAGAAAGACACTGAAAAGTTTGACTTAGATCTGGCAATGAATACAAGCACAGTACTCTTAAAAGTCTATTCTTGACTTTTACCATTACTTCTGACTTAGCATATCAGCTAACTTGTCTGCCTATGAAATAATATTCCCTCTGACATCAATATTTACCTCATGAGGTTATCTAAAGGATAATGTTAGTAATAATGTCTTGTGTTTACATCCTTCCTTTCATAGAGAGCTCAAGACATTTTACATACATTGAGATGGAAGCCTCTTATGAGAAATGAATATAAGTATATAATTTTTTAGAAATGAATTTAGGTCGTAAGAGGCTGAATTTAACACATCTCAGGAGGGTGTGTAGTAGATAGCAATCCACTGGGTCAAATGAATTTTTATTCTAATAGTCCCAACTATCCTCCTTGTTTTATGAACTGGAAATACAGTGAATCCATATACATGGATGAGAGATCCTACATATATGATTAGAGTGGTGATCTCTCACGACATATCCAGAGCTTGAAGAACAGTAAGAATATCTTTGATAACATTCTTTTAGATCCTGGTTGTAGCATAAAGACACCTGGGAAATCAGCCCTGAACTACAGAACCCCACTAAAGGATTTCAGAGATAGAAGATGTAAATATGGGAATGTTTTCTCTGTTAATTTCAGCTCAGTTCAACCAATATTTCTTGATTGCCTATTGTATACATGATTTTGAGGGATGTGATGAAAGAGGCAAAGCATGTGCAGAAATTTAAACTGGCACTAGCAAGAGCAAAAGGAATGAGATTTACAAATAGATATATGCAGTATTACTAGGGAGAGTTAGAAAAGTATCACAGTATTTTAAGTGTTTAAAGAGGGGAAAGAGTGTATCTAGCTGAGTAATCACAAACATTTATTACCTGTGTACCAAGCAGTCTGGTATTTACTGGAGAGACCCTGATCCCTGCTCTGGAGAGCTGGTGGGGAAGACAGGTACAAATAGGTAGTTTTAGGACATCTTAATCAATGCAATAATCAAAGGTACTTAGACCTGCATTGGAATTTAGAAAGGCTTCTTAGAAGGCAAGACTTCTCCTAAAGTCATAAATTGAAGTGAACATGGGAAGGTAATTGCAGGCTAGACAATTAGCATGTCCAAAGGCACTCAATGTTTAGTCTTCTTTCAACAGAAAATGGCAAACTATGAACAACTGGTATTATTTTAACCTGAAGTTTACTTGGGGGTACTAGTGAGAAATAAGTCTTAAGATAAGGACTTGTCCTGCTGTCTTGTTTACTGCTGAATACTAGTATATGTATAGTATAGTAATGAAGTATAAGTCATTAATAATTACTATTTAGGGAAAAATACTGAATAAATGGTACATTGGATTTAAGTCCCTGTGGGCCATCCAAGTAAATAAATATGGCAGGTATTGGGTGAGAATGTGGGCTGGGAATACAGAGTAGGAAGTAGTGTCAGTAGTATTTAAAATCAAGAACAAATGAGACTGTTATAAGGGGTGTATATAGAATGAGCAGAGCCAGGTACCAAGGGTGAAACCTTGAGGATACAAACATTCAAGGAGCAAACAAAAGAAAAGAAACCCACGGAGGAGCCTGGAATGGAAAAAGTCCAAGAAATAAGAAAAATAGAAGAGAGATTTGATACATATTCATCAGGGAAGGCATTTCAGATTTATCAGTGGTCTCATGAGAGTTTTCAGTGCAATGGTCAGGGCAAAAGTCAGATTGTGACTTGTTGTCAGGTAAATAGGAAGGGTGAAAAAGTTTAGAGAGTGAGCACAAATCTCTCTTTCAAGTCACTTGGGTTAGAAAAGAAGGAAGGGAGTGGTCACTAAGGGGCAACCCAAGTTCAAGAAGCAAAAAAAAAAAAAACTTTTTAAACATGATGAACAGTTTAAATAGGCTTCCGCAGGGCTTAGGGAAAAGAGCAAATAGACAGTGAGCAGTTGAAGACTGAGGAAATAGAGAATAATTGACACAACAAGGTCCAAGGAGGGATGAAAGAAGATTGGGACCAAGTGTAGAAAGCAGGAACTTGAACCAGAGGAAGGTTATCTTATCCTCTGAACTAGAAGAGTGTATGCAAGGATACATTCAGAGATATCAGGGGAGGGGGGAAGGATGTGGAAATAAAGTATGTGTAGTTATCTTAGTGAAGTAGAAGGTGATGTCATCTGCTGAGAAAGATGTGACATTGTTGGGGTCTTGAGCATTATGACAGTTTGGAAACAGGCTAAGTGAAATAAGAGCAAGCTAAGCACGGATGAGTAAGAGATAGAGGAGAATTGATAGCCTACTTGAGACTAAGGATGCAAATTTATAGTGGCACCAATGTGAAAGCTGATCTTCTCCAATTATTCTCAACAGCTGGGTCATAGAAACATAAGAACATAGAAACATTTTTTAATTGATCCAGTTCATCCTTATAATGAGGTTTTAGAACAAGGGAAACAAAAAGGCAGAGGTCCAGTGTATTTGAAGATATTAGTGAGAAAGTGATATGGGTCATGAGCCTTGCTCTCCCAGCAGTGTATAGCAGTGAGGCCAAGAGACAGGTCAAGAAACTATGGTTTTCCTGGGATTGAAGAGTAGAAGTGGTGAGAGCAAAGGCATGAGAGGACTGGAAGAATCAGAGATTGTGGTCATCTTCAGATATTACACGGGAAGCAATTCCACTAGATAATCAGTTCCAGAACATGACCCTTGGATGTGGGTGACGCTGGATGTGAAGAAGGTAAGGAATGGGATGTATTGTCTAGATGGATGGTATTGTCACCCAGTATGGTGAGTGAACAAGGGAGATGTTAAAGATAATAGCCAAGTGCCCTAGTCTTGAATAAATGTTACAAAGGGACCAGGAGATTGGTAAGGGAACCTCAGTGTGATATAAACCTCAACAAACAGGGGCTGTTAAACCAGAAGCATTAGGGAGTAATGTTTTATAAATGTCTAGGAGAAGAAATAACACTTTTTGAGTGTCTGCTGTTTGTTAGGCATTGTTTTGAGTGTTTGGTTGGACCATAAGAATTTGCTGATATTTGAGAATTTTGACCTATAAAAATGGCAATTTCATATTGTTCAACCTCATTCTTTGCACGTATTCAGTCATTCTTTCTCACAGTGACCTTCTGAAGTAGATTCTCTTTTAGCAGCTAAGGAAGCAGAAACATGGAAATAATAAGTAACTTGCCCAAGGTCCTCTGATAAGTAGTAAAGCCGAGTTTTTTACTCTGGTCGTCTCACTGTAGAGACTGCAGTCAGTCTCTCTCTCTCTCTCTCTCTCATAGGGAATACCTACCCTACCCTTACTGCCCTTTAAGCCTTAGGGTTTGTGAGATGTGTGAGATTGTACTCTTCTTGCTTATATAATAAACTCAAATAAATTCCGTATAGGAATTGAACATGGTTCCCTCATTATTCCTGAAGTCTTATACCTACTACATGCTTTGTGCTTTCCTACCCCTTTCTCTGTGTATTTCCCTTCACTCCCAGATCTCCTAATGGCAGAATACTTGATCCACCTCCTTGGCTAACTGAAACCAAGTATGTTCCTGGTTTCCTTGTAGGAGTTTGCTAATGGATAAGCAGGAAGGGAATGCACGCACATACAATGGTTAGAAGATTTTGGAAAAGATCCAGGAACACAGTTCATTCAGAAAACAAGACATTCTGTGTGTGAGATGGATCAGAATGGTAAAAAAAAAAAAAAAAAAAAAAAAAAGTAGAGGTGGTGAGAATGATAGAAGTAAAGCCAGAAGCTGAGATGAGTGAATCTTAAAGGACTTTTTACCACTTTAAAGAACTTAAACATTATCCTCTATGCTGTACCCAGCCAGTGAAAGATTTTAAGCAGCAAAAGACCATGAACAAATTAGAGATAAATGTCAGCAAGGGTGCAATTAAAGGGGGAAAAGATTAGATGAAGAAAGATGAGTTAGGCAGATGTTGCAGTCATCCACATGAAGGAATATATGCTTAACAGTGGTTCTAGCCATGTGACTGAAGAAGAGAGGGTGTATTCACAAGGTACTTAACAGCAGGAATTGGCAGGTTTTGGTGTCTGAGAGAGTGTGGGTTACTGGAACCAGTAACTGAGATCACCACGCAAGAAACGAAAGTTGATTTGGAAGGAGAGATGGGAAGTCCTCTTTTTTACATATTGAGTATGAGATGTCTGTAAAATCCAGGTAAAAATATAAGTCTTGGATTCAAGAACCAGGTCTCACAGGAGATGCCGATGAAAATATGTTGGCATTGCTTTATCTGTCTGAACCTCACTCCTAAAATTGCTACTTCCCCCATCAGTATCTGTCCTGTAGCCGCTCCTAACGTAAGTTACTACAAGAGTGTGGGAACTGTGTCCTAGGTGGGCTGTAGCTTTGAGCCAGGACCTTCATTAGGGCCTTACTCTGTGGAGTGATGGGAAGGTCTGGGGTAGAGTCTCAGGTATGCACTGACTCTCCAGCTGCTGAGAGCAGCCCTCTCCCTGCAATATCATTCCCACAAAAGGGAGCAGAGTAGCTTCCTAGCATAAATGAACTAATGAACGAATGGTCGATCACTTTGGGCCCTCTGAATTTAGGTCGTCCTAAAAAACCCCTTTACAATTTTCTGGTGGGTCTTGTACGAGTAGAATCCTATAGACATAGTTCCTGGCCTAAGTATATGTGACCTAGATGAAAAATGTGGGTTAGGCGTAATTAACACACTGACAGGCTGTATATTCAACAAATGGGTTAAGTGGTTAAATATCAGTAATATAATCTGGCTAAATTGTAAGTGCATCAGTACATATATCATTAGTGAAAAGGACTTGGTTCTGACAAGAAAAGGATAATAATATTTCAGAGACAAAAAGATATAGACAAATATGCAAAGTATGGAAAAAGATGCCATTCAAACAAATATTTTCATGGGTTTATTAATTCAATAAGGAATAGGAAGAAATCCAGTTTTTGCTTTCCCTTAGGTTGAAATAAAGTTGACCCAGTGGAGTACTCTAGCCCTCTTCATTTGCTGAACTTACTTATATTCCAGGGATTTGCATGTGGAAAACTAATGCCATGACAGGATTACCAGACTGTAAATTAATCAAGAAGTCTGGTGATATCATAAACCGTGAGAAGCCAGTGTCCTGCAGCAGCATCGGAAACCTCCCAGTTTGATTTAGCACTAGTAATCCATTTTATTCCTTTCCATTAGTTATTACAATAATAACAGATTGGCGACATAGTCCCATTTTCTGCCTCTAGTGCTGTCTACTGCTGGGCACAGCTGCTCCCAGTCATTCTTTCCAGTGTAAATAACGGTTCATGTTTCCACAGGCTGTCGCGAGATCTTTCTGTGCTTGTGAAATAATCCCATGTCACCACCCTTTTGGAGAAGATTGAAAGTACCAGTGAAGCCAGGGAACTGCATAAGAAAGCCAGAGTTGCATCCCCTCCCTAGGATGTGTTTTTTTGCTCTAGAAGACATTTAGATTGACTGGGTGTTAATGATGTGAATTTCCATGAGTGTGGGGCAGGAAAATTCTATCACTTGCTTCTGTCCACACAGGCTTTTTACTTTAGAACTGTGTCTTTCATGTTAGATGTAAATAATGAAGTCCTTTGTTGTGAGAGAGTATGTTACAGGCAGTAAACACTTCAGCAAAGAGCATCTTTTGATCTTCACGCCTATGGCAATAAAAGCAAAGAGCCAGAAACAGGCCAGAGAATTTGCAGGAGAAACCACTAAATGCTTTCCTTTTATCTAGTCACAAATTAGGTGCAGAATTATAACAGTAATGGATGGAATGACAATTTTTAAGAAAAATGAAGGGCAAAATGGGGCTACCTATTAAAAAAAAGAAGAAGAAGAAGAAAGCTGAAGTTTGAGGGCACCTGGGTGGCTCAGTCAGCTAAGCATCTGCCTCGGGCTCAAATCATGACCCTTGGGCCCTAGAGCCCCTCATCACATCAGACTCTCTGTTTAGCGGGGAGCCTGCTTCTGCCTCTCTCTCTGCTGCTCCCCTTACTTGTGCTCTCTCATTCTCACTCTCTCTCTCAAATAAATAAATAAAAGGTTTTTTTTTAAAGCTAAAGTTTGGGGGCGCCTGGGTGGCTCAGTGGGTTAAGCCGCTGCCTTTGGCTCAGGTCATGATCTCAGGGTCCTGGGATCGAGCCCCGCATCGGGCTCTCTGCTCAGCGGGAAGCCTGCTTCCTCCTCTCTCTCTCTGCCTGCCTCTCTGCCTACTTGTGATCTCTCTCTGTGTGTCAAATAAATAAATAAAATCTTTAAAAAAAAAAAAAGCTAAAGTTTGGATTTCAAGATCTGTTTAGAACTCAGTGAATTCTGGGAGAAATTAGAGACATTATGTAAACACAGTGCAAAGAAAATGAATAAAAATGTTTCTCTTCTTGTGATCTCTATAAGGAATTAGTGGATGTGTTAAAAACTTTTAAATACTGGTTTGAGAATTCATTTTTAATAAGCGGTCAATAGGTAAACAATGATTTTTTTGTAAATGCAAAAAAATTATTTGAAAAACAGGTTTGTTTTAATACCTTAATTCTGTAAATCCCATTTCAATATGAGTGTTATTGAGTCTCTCCAAATATTGAACTATATATTCATTCATATAAAACAAATCTAAAACATATAGGTCTAAATACATATGCAAATTTTTTGCTTATTTTAACATTTTATTTTTATTTTTTTAAAAGATTTTATTTATGGGACACCTTGATGGCTCAGCCTGTTAAGCGCTGCCTTTGGCTCAGGACATGATCCTAAGGTCCTGGGATCGAGTCCCGTGTGGGCACCTAGCTCAGCAGGGAGCTTGCTTCTCCCTCTGCCTGCTACTCCCCACTTTTGTACCATCTCTCTCTCTCTCTCTGATTAAAAAATTTTAAAATTGAAGATTTAATTTATTTATTTGTTTATTCTTTTGAGAGAGAGAGAGGGAGGGAGGGAAGGGAGCACACGAGCAAGAACATGAGTGGGGGCAGGAGCAGAGGGAGAGGAACAAGCTGACACCACACTGAGCACAGAGCCCAAAGCCGGGGCTCAATCTCACAACCCTGAGATCATGACCTGAACTGAAATCAAGAGTCAGACATTTAACCCACTGAGGAACCTAGGCACCCATTTTATTTAGTTAGTTTTTTTAGTTTTTTGTGGGTTTTGTTTTTTTTTTTTTTGAGTGTACCTAACTGACAATGTTACATATTAATTTCAGGCGTTATTTTGACATTTTAAATCCTATTGCCAGATCTTATTGTTAGACATTTATTGTCTCCTTAATTATATAGAACTAACAAACATATCTGCCTCCAGTCTTACAGAATTCATACTCAAATCCTGTAGGTAAATAATAGACTGAAATCAGCACCCCTCCCCCATCATGGTTAGGAGAATAATGGACACACTACACACATGATGAGAGAGAAATGCATTTGCACTTAAACTAACCCTGTTTATGAGTACATCCTTCCCCAGTCTGGGCAGTGAGGAAAGCAGAAATTTTGGATGCAGGCCTCCTGTCAGATGTTTAGTACCTCTTTTCCTAGCCACCCCCCCACCAGGAGGGGGCCCACAGATTTGCTCTAAAGTTTAGCTGTCCTTGATTAATAATATACAATTGATAAATAACTTGTAAAAGAGTCTACATAGTTTACAATTGTATTTTATCCCAGTTTCTTGTGGTCTACAGTTCCAAATAGCTGGCCGAATAGTTCTATGATAAAAGGAAATCTGAAACTATGTACCATATTCCTTCCAAGCTTAAGACCAAGAAGGTTCTCTGAATATTTTTCAGAAACAGATTGGGGAACTGTGTTCCATTTTAATGGTCTTTTAATTTGAAAGTTAAATTCAATCCTTCTAATTGCTTGTAGGTATTGGACAATATGAATATTTCCATTGGATGATATGGAGAGGACAATTTATCATTGAAAGACTTGTCATTTTTATCTTAGCTGAATTGGGTGCCAGTATATACAGTCTGTGCTTTCATGCACAAGTTGATTTATTATGGTGTGGACCTACAGTTTTTAGTGGGCTTCATAAAGCTGGATATTTCTTTGTAACTTTAGTAAAGACTTTTTTTTTTTTTTTTTCCTTATTGACTTTAAGGCTAACACTGTCAGGTCAAACAAGTTAGAAAGCAAGAATAAAAACCCAAATTAGGAAGAAGGAGCCTATCATTTTATGACATATAATTAAAATTCATTCAGTTGTATTCAGTTGAAGATTATAACTTAGCCCTCAGGAGGCAAGATGAACTAACAATGAGTGCATGAAGCAAGCTTCAAGGAGATAGACAATGAACATTTCAGTGTTCTCTTTTCCACCTCTGGGCATGGACTCAGGTGTCTGGCACACCTGGGTGGATTCAGCTTCACCAGTTCCTAACTCTGTAAACATGAAAGTGTTCTTTAAACTTTTTGAATGTGCAAAACCAGAAAATAGTAGCAGCCTCACAGGTTTGTTAAGACAAGCCCATGAGATAAGAACAATAATCAGTAGTTACAATCAATAATACTGAATATCTGGTAATAGTCCAGGAACTGTGCTGAACATCTTAGATGATCTCAGTTAAGCCAGTGACGCACTTTTTACTTAGCAAGCTTTCAGCTTCCACCTGCTTCTGCTCTTCTCCATTCCAAGTTTGCCAGGTGCCTTAAATGAAAGTGATTTCTCTTATTTGTTCATTTATTACTTTACCCATTCATGTGTGCATCTATCCAACAAATGCATAATGAATTCCTTCGAGTTCCAGGAACCATTCTAAGTGCTGGAGATATAGCAGTGCGTGACCAAAAGAGACAGTCTCTGCTGTTGGACATTCTAGTTCAGGAGACTGACAATGGACAGGCAAATAAATTTTTTAAAAAGCGTATAATATTTCATGTAGTAATGAGTGCTATGAAAAAAAAATTAATGGGAATAAGCCAGTAGAGGGTGGCCCCAGTACCAGGAGACACAGAGGAAGAGAGAGTTCTATTTTAGATAGAATAATCTAGGGAAAGAGACATTTCAGCATTCCTGAGTATATTCATGTCATGCCATAACAAAAGTAACATTCTTACTCAGATGTGGAAGTCACATATACAGTGAGTTGTAGAAAGAAAGTTTTAAAAAATCAACATATGTTATTGCATATTTCCTCTGGGCTAGCAAGCTAACGGTAATACGGTATCTTAATAGGTATAAAGCTCTTAGAAAGTAGAGCTTAGTAAGGCTATATAAATATGTGCTACCATTGGTCTATTTGAAGAGAGTAATAAGATGCTGTGACCTACATATACTACACATTTCTGCTTGTAACTAAACAGCAATCATATAGAAATTATATGTAAAGATGGAAGTGGATGGTGATATGATGATGTCATTGGATGATTTGGGTGAATTTTTAAGCTATGTCCAAAACAAATATATTGACACCATGAACTTGGAAACAATAACTCCACAAGGGAACTACAGCTAGATTACTAGATTGCTGGGTCTAGGCTTTACTCCAAAAAAATACGAGTCTCAGACCAGTGGTTTTCTTTTAGCACTTTAAAGATGTCACTTCATTGTCTTCTGACTTGTATAATTTATGGCAGAAAACTTGCTGCAATTCTTTTCTTTGTTCCTCCTTATACAATGAGTCTTTTCCTTTTCTTTCTTTTTCTGACAGCCTTCATTTATTCATTTATAGATTTCCTCATTATTTTTAGTTTTCAGTAGTTTGAATATATTATTTTTTTGTTGTTTATCCTACTCAGGGTTCTCTGGGTTTCTTGGACTTGTGGCTAATGCCTTTAATTGTTTTTTGGAAAAATTTTGACCATTGTTCCTTCAAACATTTCTTCTGTCTTGTTCTTGTCTGTTCAGAGGTTTTCTTTGGTTTCCCACCCTGCCCCCATCTTTCTCATCAGAATCCTAGGAGAAGAGTCTGTAAGTGGGTTTGAACACCCTTGTGATTATAGCTTCTAAGAATCCTGTATTTTCATTCTAACCTGTAATTGTCCTTTAGCAATATCTTAAATATTTAGCAGAATTCTTAGCTGCTTATAATGGCTGATATCTCTCGCTCTGTGTCCTGCCACAGGTAAGCCAGTCCACAAGTTCCAAATTTTTTTGCAAGATCCTTAGACTTCAGGCTATTTAGCCTGTAAACTCAGCTCTCTGGGCTTAAGGAATGTTATGTTTTATATTTTATTCAGGTTTTTCTTCTTTTTAGGGTGTGGCATTCTTTCCAGCTTTCTATATGCTGGGTGGAATCAGAATTCTAGTCTGGTGATTTTTAAACTGTTCTATTGAGGGGTGCCTGGGTGGCTCAGTTGGTTGAGCATCAAACTCTCGATTTTGGCTCAGGTCATGATCTCAGGGTGTGAGATCAAGCCCAGTGTCAAGCTCAGCACTCAGCAGGGGGTCTGCTTGAGATTTTTCTCTCTCTTCCTCTGCCCTTTCCCCCACTCGCGTTCTCCCTCTCCAACTGTTCTATGAGATGCTTCAGGAGTTCCATAACATGTGATTGAAATTTTATTTTACAAATATTTTACATTCCTAGAAATTTTAATAAATCACTAAAATGTCTTATATACTGAAGGTATCACATTTGAGAGCTACCAATTTAAATAACTATGTTGTTTTATTAATTTGTTATGTTGGGGTTTTTTTAGACCTCATGAAGTCTGCCACCACTTCACATTATCTTTAAACTTGAGTACCAGCATAAACTTGAATAGGAAGGGTGTGGCTCTGCATACCCAAATACAGCCCCATGTGTATCCATACATGTAAAATTGCAAAAGCAAAGGTCACTGTTGGCAAGCACAAATACACAGCAGTCAATTAAATATTGGGCAGTATCAGTAACACCTACCTTCACAACACACCAGTTACTTATGCAATAATAAATGAATGGCTACTAGTATGCTACACCATGACATTACAGTATGAGCACATATTGTTCTTTTCTTGATTTACATATACATGTTAGCAGTTTTTAAATATCTATAATAATTCTACTTTGAGGCAAAACAGGCCTTGTTATAATACTTCAAGCTTTTCAGTTAATTAGATTTGCTTTTTTTAAAAAGCCTTAGTTTTTATAAGAGGGAAAACTGCCTTTATCTGTTTTAAATAAACAGATTCTGCATAATGTTTGGTTTTCAAGAAAGAATTCCACTGCCAAAATACACATACCCCCTACTCTAGCCTCCAAATAAATTTAATTTTCACTGGCTTAGTAGAAAGAATAATAACAATAATAATAATAATAATGGCAAACACTTAAACAGAACTTACAACAATTCACATACTTTTCTAGGAATTTTACATATATATTATTGAATTTAATCCTTATATCAACCCTATGAAGTAGGTACTGTTATCATCTGCGTCTCCAAAAGTCCTTTTCTAATTGGTTTGAGAACACCAAAGAAAGTGATCCTGTTGAGTTTGCAGATGAAGTGGAGACCAGTATAAGTTGCCATATTGACCTGAGTCCAGGAAAGCCAGAGAATGGACCTCCTGAGTTGAGATTAAATGTTTACCAGGGACCCCATACCTTTTACCCCAACCAACAAATGCCAAGAGAGATAGTCAAAAGCTGTATCTTGCTTCTTGATAGAACAGCATGGGCACTGGCATAGAGGGATGAAGCAACCTGGCATGAACTGTACCCCATTCTGTTGTAAGGATCACAGGGCTAAAGGAGCAGGTGGGCACCATAGCATGGAAAGAAAGTCTGTCACACAGTGTGATCCCAGAGACAATGGAAAACCAGAGAACAGATTTGAACCAGGAAATAACATAACATGAATGGCTTAACATTTTTTAAAGGTCCTTCCAGCAGCTGAGTGGAGGGTAAACTAGAGACATCTGAGGCAGGGGGAACAAATTAAAGGTATATTTCCATCATTCAGTATGATATGAGGAAGGTCTATAGGCCATGCAAGTGGAGTCAGAAAGAAGTTGGATGGATTGAATATAGGAGGTGAAAAAAGATTGTAAATATGCCTAAGTGGTTTGTTTTCATGGGCCTTTGAAAGGAATAAAATTCTTTGGTGTCCCCATGGAATACATTTCAACAACAAAAAAATTATTGATTTTAGCATAGATATCCTAAAGTGTATAGCAAAAATAATAAAATATGTTAACCAAGCTATTTAACTTCCACATTTTATCAGAAAAATAATAGATTGGAAGCTTTTGAATGGAGCATGACACTACTGAGATCAAGACTGTTGGTGGGTTTCTTTATGGACCAGTTAACATATTTTGTTTGATGGCTTAATCCTAGCCAGTCATTTGTAAATGTGGGTGGAATAAGGAGGAAACCATTACTAGAAAGCCAGTTCAAAGTACATAATATACATATATACATCATTAACCTAAAAGAAAAAAGAAAAAAAACCTGCAAGAAAAATAGAGGCTAACTTTCCATGTGCAAATTATTATGTCAGCTGGTTCTCTTTAAGATTACTATTTCATTTTGAAGTCCTCTTAATTCCACCTAAAGTCATTCATTACATAAAATAAGAAATGGACATTTAAAAAGAAAACACATTTTTTAAACCTACCTCTGGAAAATATTAGAAATAAATTCTTAAGAGTAAAGTATTTAGAATTTGTATACTCAGAATAGTATATCAACATAAAATGTCATCTTCAGTAATTCCCTTGTGAAAACAAAATAAAAATTCTCAAATCTTATTATTTCCTAGAAACTATGTAAGAGGAGAAAAAAATTAAAATGACCCAGAATTCCACTGTGTTCTCTCTTTATGGCCATCTTTCGAGGCAATGCTAAAAAGGCTCTTGATTTATGACTCAAAGGTAAAAGATGCTAATCAGATTTATGATGGTGGGAAGATTCTAAAACTATTATATCACATTCACTTTTCTAATTGAATAATTTCTGTGTGGGAACTGAAGTTCAAGGTGATGAGCCAGCCTTAGAGTCTGGGGCCTCATAAATAGAAATGGTTTGTTTTTCTTCCCCTGATTTTTTTTTAGCTCAATCTCTTGAGAAACAAGAGCAAATCCTTTCTTTATGAAAATTCCTCTGAAAATGGTAATGTTTTAAAAAGAAAAAAATTAAACCTGTCATTTTGGGGGAGTTATATGTCATCTATACACATCTATACATCATCTACACACATTTGTATGACTACAAAAGTCATTCAAATACTGTTAGCTTTTTTTTCTTGCAACCAACATTTATGGAACAAAGACAATATTCATAGACCTGGTCTAGTGCTGTGGAGATATAAAGATGAATGGGATGTGGTCTTACCCAGCCCTGAAAGAGGGCATAGTTCAGTTGGGTGGCAAGGTAAGTCCACAAATAACTATAATAAGAATTAATTTGTCTAGTGCCCTCCCCCCACCAAAAAAAAGAGATACAAAGAAGGAAGTAGAAAACTCATTTGTGATTAAGAGAATTTGGAACATTATTTTAAAGATAATGGCATTTCAGTTGAGCCTGAAAGAATGGGTAGGAATTATTAAAAACAGCATTGTAGGATAGGGAATTCTGAGCATAGATTACTTAAAAGTTGTAAGGCAGAGGATATGTCTTAGAAATAATGAGAAGCCTACTTTAGTTGAAGCAGTAAGGGTAACTGAGTGAGATTTATAGTCCCCTAGAGCTTTGGAGGTCTTTGGCATTTACTGGACCCTCAGAGCAATTCAGCTAAATGGTTAGGATTCTAGGAGCTAGAGCCAAATTGCCTGGGCTTGAGACCTGGTGCTACTAAATTTTAGCTGTGTGGCTTTGAACAAGTTATTTAACCTCTCTATCTGAGCTTGCTCATCGATGATATCTGAAACTCTTACATTAGGTTTTTAGAAAGTCAGAAGTTTTCAATTTTTAGAAAGATTATGTTGTACAATAATGAGATGTGTTAGAAAACTTCCCCAACAAGGTTTTAGGCAGTGCCTCATAAACAGCACATTTGTATTTCCACAGCAGGTGATATGAGAGTTTATAAGTGAAATAAAAATGATAGATATTCTTATATGCATTTAGTTCAGGTTTTATCCAAATGAATTTGTTACAAACTTATTTTTAAAACTACTGGATTTCACTGCTTTTTCAGTAGATTTTGGAATTGTACGTAAGGGATTTGGGGGCCTATAGTAGTACCATTCTTGTAAGATTGGTATGAAGAGCAAATAGCAGTTTATGCGTCGGGCTTAAGCTATGCCTGAAGCTCTGTAAGTATTCATTGTTATTCTTTTTGCATTATTGGGTACAAGTGACATGAGACAGAAAGTGACATGTCCAAGGTCTCTAGCAATTCAGCAGTAGACCAGGATAGGAACTGCCCAGGCCAATGCTTCTTTCTTAGCCATGCTAGACTACAGTCCAGTGGTAGAAAGCATTCAATACTGGCTAAGTACTATGTATCCTTCCAGCCAAATGAGGTATAATGAATTTTGGTAGAATAGTGAGAAGGAAGAGATACTGGGCTTGCTAATGAGATATAGGGGTTAGGGACGGGGCAAAGATGATCCCAAGAATTCAAGAACAAATGATCTCTTCCATTTGTGTGGGTACATACACCCCACACTGTGAAAACATTGCCCCCTGCATTGTACTGATGAGCCTCACAAGGACTCTATGTTGAGGTGTGATTCTTGTAGCTTTTTGATACCTGACCCTAGTTCTTTCACACTTGTTTGCATTTAATCATCCTGCCTCCACTGCCCCCCAGCTCTAGCCTCCTGACAAACTCCAGCTTAATCCTCAGGACTAAATTGAATTTACTTCTTCAGTTATGCCTTCCTTAAATTAATTAGGAAGAGTCAAACCCTCTTCCTTCAGCCTTCTTTGGCGCTAGTATCTGTCACAGCATTGACAGGTTGCTTTAGCTCCTCATCTGTATATTCTGTCTCCCTACTCATTCTCATTAGTATTCTGAGCACCCACAATAACACATAGTTGGAATTTAGTACAGATCTAATGAATATAGGAATCCACATTTTACAAGTGGAAAATTTGGAGTGTTTCAGTAGCCTACTCAGCACTGTGCAGAGTTGGAATTGGGAGTTAAACCAGATCTGCCTGATTCCAAAGTCCTTGTTATTTTCTCATCTTCCTTCTGTAGAAGAAAACGTGTGTATAGGTGTTTATTTACACATGCACGGTGACTAAATACTAGTGAAGACCCAGGCACGATGATTTTTGTATTGTATTTTTCTGACAAATACAATATGTTCTGTCAGCCATTTATAAATATATATAAATAAAAGTTGACATTTTTTGGATGGTTGTTAAATAGTCCTATTGTTTCTGTAAACCTAATAATGATGGTTGGCTTAGAACACTAAAACAATATGGAGGGATGGAAAGAAGTTGGTAAAAATCACCCAAGACACTACACAGAAATAACCTCCAATAAGATGTTAATGAGCTTCATTCTAGGTATTTTTCATGCATTCTAGACCTATGTTTGCAGAGCACTGTTCATTTGCATGACTCCTAATGCCATATGTAGCATTTCATAGAATGATCCTTCCTCATTTTTCAAAAATGTGTTTATAAAATATGTGATGACAATTGAGCAGCCCAACCCTATGAAATGGTAATTTATACAGTAATAAAAAATAAATAAATCCATGTATTGTGGGCTTGTAGCTGAAGGCATCTGTGTTAAGCGTGTTTTTTACATCAAAGTATTATATAGAATGCTGTATGAGACTGTATAGCACAGACGGTTTTGGGTTTTTTTTTTGTTTTTAAAAATTTTTTATTTATTTATTTGACAGACAGAGATCACAAGTAGGCAGAGAGGCAGGCAGAGAGAGAGGGAGGAGGAAGCAGGCTCCTGGCTGAGCAGAGAGCCCGATGTGGGGCTCAATCCCAGGACCCTGGGATCATGACCTGAGCCGAAGGCAGAGTCTTTAACCCACTGAGCCACCCAGGAGCCCCAGCACAGACGGTTTTGAAGTACCCCCACATTAGCTATGCTTTTGTATCCACTCTACAAATATGAGAGAAGATACTCTTCTATGTCCCTCAGGAATGATAAACACAATAATGAACAAATCAAAAATGCCTTTCTTTCAGAGGATTCAGAGCTTTTGTACAGCCATTATGTCACTTGCCTGTAGTGCCTTTTGAAAAGAATTTCTCATGGACATTGTTTTCTAACTTCTCTGAATTACTGGAATAACCAAGACAGGTGTAGAGAAATTGAAGCATCACATTGTTTACCTAGAATCTCCATTCCCAACTGTTCAAACCAAAATCCATGTGATTCTACAGTAGTCCCGAGAAGAGTTAAAATCAGAGGATAAAAGCAATGGTGAAGAGACTGTGATGGGATGGTTTTAGAATGTAGAATAACTTGCCAAAAGAAGTGAGAACATGGATTTGACCTGAAAACAGGCTGGAGGAAGGTAAGAGAGGAAAAAAACAAAGACAAAACAAAACAAAAACAAAAAAAAAACGCCTATACTACATGATATAAATCAGTTACCTAATAGATTTTCTTTTATTGTTGGTTAATCTCTTGATCTCTGTGACATGTTAATCAGCATGAAAAAAAGGATATGTGTGTGTCTGTATATGTGTGTGTGTTCAGTACAAAGCACATGGTAAAATAAAACAAGCTGATATGAAATAATTGATCTATATTTCTGCTTGGCTTAAGCAGGTTTTTTTAAAAGATTTTATTTATTTATGTATTTATTTATTTGAAAGAAAGAGAGAGCACATGCACAAGCCAGGGGAGTGGCCAGGGGGGAGGGAGAGAGACAAGCAGAATCCCGTGCTGGGCATGGAGCATGCTCAGGACCCAGAGATCATGACTTGAGCGGAAACTGAGTGTCCTGAGCTAAACTGACTGAGCCACCCAGGCGCCCCTTAAGCAGATTTTTTTTTTAAGTGAAATTAGAATGTGGTTGTTTCAGAGCCAAAAATGCATTCTTTGAGTACAATTTTACTAGTAGCAATTCATTTATTTATTATGTAGGATGTCTTTTCAAACAAAATTAAAGGTTTTATTTTGTCTTCTCCACAAGCAATCTAGAGCCAAGAATGAAAACCACATAATATATTTTTAGGATTAAACCATTTATTACTGATAGATAATGGCAGAGCAGAAACAGTAGGCACCAGTTAGTCTGCATTAGCTCATGAGCCCTGGATAACTTTTTTGTGAACTCTAAAGATTCGTGACATTCTATCACTTGCATTAACTTTCTGTTAAGTTTCTGATGTGGTCAGTGCCCTCTATCCCTGGTCACTGCAAGTCCTTCTGCACACTGCAAAGGGGCTTCTATTCTCAGAGGATCTTTGCCAAGAATTTCCCTTTAGGGTGCTTTTTAGAAAGAATGAGCACTTTAGCCAAATAAACTAAGCCTCCTTTCAGGCCAACAACTTAAACCACTGTTGGGGAGGGATCCCTTCATGTAGAAAGGAAAGAGTTGTGTGGTAAGAAGAATAGAAAAACCCGTTTTTTACTCAGAATCCTGCCTGATTAAGAAGCTAAGTATATAACAAAATCAAGAATCATATACACAGCTAATATTTACTGAGGACATTCTATGTTGTCAAACACCAACCCAAAGCACAGTGTACAGAATAAAAATTAAAATAGTGCCATAATTCTATGCATTTATGAAATAATGCATTTAGATCTGGGGTACCGTATCTTAAAAGGAATATTTAAGAAATAGATGACCATAGGGATACAGAATTTGGACAAATGGGATTCCAGAGTTAAGTAAGTGGAGGATATTGCTCTTGGAAGAAAGGATTTAGTGGGGACAAGGTAAATCTTGTTAAATAAAAATATTCGAAGGTTTTTGCCTATGAGGAAGTTATAGGGGAAAGAGATGCAGGACAAATGTAATTAAAAATAACAAACGTAAATGTCTTTTTTTTTTTTAAGATTTATTTATTTTGAAAGAGAGAGCACATGCGGTGGGGAGTGGGGTGAGCAGAGGGAGAAAATTTCAGACAGATTCCCTGTTGAGTGCAGAGCCTGATGGATACAGAGCTCCATCTCAGGATCCTGAAATCATGACCTGAGCCAAAATCATGAGTCAGACGCTTAACTGACTGAGCCACCCAGATGCCCCAAATATGTCATTTAAAAAAAAAAATAGACTACCAAAAGTAAAGCTCAGTAATACTTGGGTTAATTTGAATAAAGAGAGGAGTGAGTGAGAAAGCATCCTAGGGGAGGTTATAGTTTCAAAACAAGACTGAGAAACACTGTTTTAGAGCTCCAAAAATGGAATCAGTTGTCTAGTAAGATAATCAGTCTCAAGAAAGTGAGGTAACCAAACCATACTTTTTTTAAAATAAGTCTGAATTTTCTCTAATCACAAGAAGATCTTTGTTTCAAAGGTCATTTCTAAAGTCCTGTTGCATATATCCATGAAACACATTGAAGGCTATTCTCATATGACCTCATAAGACACAGTTGGCACATGGGCCAAAGTCAGTAGCAAGCAATGTATTCACAGATGAACTGATTGTGATGAGACATTGGAATTTCTTTCATATGTGTTTTTAAGTTTTATAAGAGACTATAGGGTAGAAAATTTAAATCATTTTTATTTTAATAAGAACCAAATATCCCAAATTATTGAAATTATAAGATGTAAAGGTAACTTACATCAACAGGATGGTTGATAAATGGTGTCCATGTATCAGTATGCAAATTGATTGTGATATATCTTTATCAGATGGTTTTTCATGAAGCTTGCTACATTAAAAACATTCCATTGTCATAATGATATACCACAGTAAAAAGAGTAATGATACATGTGTCGCTTGGTGGCTTCTATACCTTTTAAAAGAGAAGAAGTTGTTATTTTTAACAACACAATTTGAGAAGTGCTCATTAAGGTTAGTCTTTCCAAAAATTCCTAGTGAAAGAAAACAGGATCGTAGCTACATGAGTTGCAGAACTTTAGAGTTTTGCTGATGAGTATGTTTACATTTTTCTTTTCTTTTTTTTTTTTAAAGATTTTATTTATTTATTTGACAGAGAGAGAGCACAAGTAGACAGAGAGGCAGGCAGAGAGAGAGAGGAAAGCAGGCTTGCTGCTGAGCAGAGAGCCTGATGCGGGACTCGATCCCAGGACCCTGAGACCATGACCCGAGCCGAAGGCAGCGGCTTAACCCACTGAGCCACCCAGGCGCCCTGTTTACATTTTTCTAATTGAGATGTTAGTTTGTCAAAGAGAGGAATTATAGGTAGCAGATGGAGAGGGGGAGAAATTGGCTGAGAAAATGAAGTGGTGATGGATATGGGCCCAAGAACTCTAATAACGAGAATGGTTCTTCCTCTAGTTAGGTGGTTGTCAGTGGGGGTTACTTTTGCCCTCCAGAGTACATTTGGCAAATCTTGTGACAGTTTTGGTTGTCATAACAGGGTTGGTTGGTGCTGTGACATCTGGTGAATAGAAAGGCCAGGGATGCTGCTACACATGCACAGGACACCCCCCACACACACACAACAGAGGATTATCCAGTCCAAAATGTGTGTAGTGCCATGGTTGAGAAATCCTGATCTAGTTGTGAGTGTAAGATTGTATTGGGGTACTGTACAAAAAAATACGTAGGTACAAGAGATTTAAACTAAAGAAGCTTGAGCCCTATAGCCTTAATCTTATTAAAGTAGAAAGCCACATGGCCTACAGTTCTAACAGTTCTTTATTTAAATAAATCAAAAGTCAGAATTGGAGTGCCTAGCTGGCTCAGTCAGCAGAGCATGTAGCTCTTGATCTCAGGGATGTAAGTTCAATCCCCATATTGGGCACAGAGATTACTTAAAAATAAAATCTTTTAAAAAAAGAAGTCAGAATTAGTTTAGCACCATCTTAAGAGCTCAGTTTATTTTCTTCATGGGTGCATGTAATAAAAGTATTTTGAAATTCCATTTTAAATTGTATGCATATGCCCAATGAGCAAGTCAGCAAAAAAGCTTTTGTTAACTTAAAAATAAAACTGTAGCAGTAAACATTTCATGAACTTATCTGGCAAACAATAATGCATATAGTTTTAAAACAGAGCTGCCAATCTCTCATCCTGTTGGATTCTTAGAAGATTTTGAGGCTGGAAGAATTTCCAGGCCATTATTCTGTTTCTGAGGAATAGCTATCTTTTGCTAATCAGATTAAAGTAAAAAGAGAGCTGGTATACCAGAATGCAAAGATAAGCTATAATTTCATTGTTAGTCAATACACACTTCATAACGATCTTGTTTTTACTTGTTCTATTTCAACAACTTTTTTATTCTATAGTAAATGAATAAAAACTTAAGGAATTATTGTGAGATCTTTCGTTTTAATCCAAGCCATACTTGTTTTTAGAAGTCTGAAATTTCAGTCTTCTGAATTTTTCTTATAAAAAGAGCTTTGTTTTATTTTTTTAAAGATTTTATTTATTTATTTATTCAAGAGAAAGGGAGAGAGCACAAGCAGGGGGAGCAGCAGAAGGAGGAGAAGCAGGCTACCCACTGAGCAGGAAGCTGATTCGGGGCTCCAATCCCAGATCCCTGGGATCATGACCTCAACAGACGCTTAACGGACTGAGCCTCCCAAGGACTGGATCAAGCCCAGCATCGGGAGCCTGCTTCTCCCTCTCCTCCCTGTTTGGGCTCTGTCTTACTATCTCTGTCACTATCTCTCTCTCTCTCTCTCAGATAAATAAATAAACAAACAAATAAATAAAAGCTGTTTCTAGGGGCACCAGGGTGGCTCAGTCAGTTAATCGTCCAACTTTTGATTTCTGTTCAGGTCATAATCTTGGGGTTGCAGGATCAAGCCTTGTGACCAGCTCCATGTTCAGGATAGAGTCTACTTGTCCTTCTCCCTCTGCTCCTCCCCCCACCTGCGTACACTGTCTCTCTCTCTCTTTCTCTCTCTCTCTCTCTCTCTCATAGCTAAATAAATAAATAAAAGCTTTAAAGAAATAAAATAAAAGCCATATCTAAAGTCATATTGCACATTTTTAGTACAGTTCTGATTGGCAGCTACCTGATACAAACAAGCAAAAAGTCTTTTCTATTTGCTTCCTCTAAACATGAAAAAGTGGAATTGTGTAGACTGCCTCTATAGTTTTTACAGAAACATCTGTTATAATAACACATTAACTCCCACCATTGACCGGTTAGTTGTTTTGGGGACCAGTTCTTCCATTTTGTGATTTGTGCCTTGGTCCTAATTCTGTCCAGGGCCTTCATTCTCCTGGCTTCTGTCTTGATTTCTATTAAAACTTGTTTCAGAGTATCAAGTATAATTGGGAGCTCTCTGTGTTTCCAAATACCTATATGGAATTGTTAGAAATGTGGTATAACTATGTTTATACAGAGCAGGTACATTTTCTCATGGATTACAAAGGAAAAATTGGGATTTTTTTTTTTTCTCAACAAATTCTTCAGTCTAAAATCAGAGTAAACTAGCTTAATGTTTAGCTAGTGATTCACACTTCTTAGAACACTTTAATAAATGTTATCTTATTTGGATCTCACAATAACTGTATGAAGGGAGTATTATTATTATCTTGGAGATAAATGAACTATAACTTTAAGTGAGATTTATGACTCCAAAACTCACAAAGTCCAAAGTGAGTCTCTGGAAATTAAGAGCCAGGTGTTGTGACTTCTGCCTTCTATGCTCCTTTTCCTAGTTCTGCTCTATGTTCTCAGGGACTCCAGCCCACATGACTGGGATTCTGGGTAACAAACTAGGGGTGCAAAGGGCACCCAAAGGAGGTTAACAGGAAGATCCCCCAGATAGAACACCATCTCTTCCTATCTAATAACTCATTTACTGTACCTCTCCCCCATTTTTCTGGAGCCTCAGTACCACAACACCTGTTTTGGCCAGTTTCACCAGTTGACTCCAGCTCTTGACTCCATTCCTTGTGACCCTGTTCTCCTAATCCTCCTGTTCCTGCATTTCACTGCTCATGCAAGTTGCTCTGTCTTTATTTAAAAAAAAAAAAAAAAAAAAAATCCTTAAATGATAGAAATGAGTTTCTTAAAAACTCAAAGCAGTTTTTAAGAAATATTCATCAATTTAGTCTCCTTCTTTTCCTGCAGAAGAATATTTAAGGTACAAAGAGTAAGGTAACCATGTTTTAATATGGTAGTATGCTATTGATATGTTAATATTAAAAGTTAGGTATTAATGTGATAGAAAGGAAAGTAGAAATAACAAGCTTTTACTTACTCAGACTAGTTTTACCAAAACTCATTACTATACTTAGTCAGTCTTTTGATTCCAGGTGAGTAAAGAAACTGGAGTAGTTCTCAAGCACTTGGCACCTGCTTACTAGTGAAAGAGTGAATCATATCCAACGAGAGCAGTAATGCCAGTGGTTTATTTCTGGGTGTAATAGTAAGGTTAAATCTTAAAATCTCATAAAATGATTATTTTTGCAATTCTGTATTTGTATTTATATGTTTGGATGTGAGAGGGAAAGAAATATATTGAAGTAATGTTTTTCTAAGCAGCTATTACATACCAGATACTGCTGTAAGCACTTACACAGTGATGAACGAAATGCATTAATGGCATTTCCACTGTAAAGTGAGTAAGTTGGTCAAGAGAGAAGAGAAAGGCAAAAACAGATATAGACATCATATTTCCATATCAGAATTTGAATTAGCAACCACAGCTGAACCATGGTATATTAGAGAACTTAACATTGATTCATTTACCCACCCAGGCACCATCCCACCAGACTTAATATGAGAGCTTATAGGCACTTGCTAAGATCTGAAGAGATAATAAAGTAAACAGGGGAAGGGATAAGCAAAATGGGTGAAGGAAAGTAGGAGATAGAGCCTTCCAGTTATGGAATGAATAAGTCTGGGAATAAAAGACACAGAATAGGGAATATATTCAGTAATGTTATAATAGCCTCACATGGTGACAGATGATAGCTACACTTGAATCACTGTTGTATACCTGAAACTGATATAACATTGTGTATCAACCATACTCAAATAAAAAAAAAAAATTTTTAAGTGAGCAGGGAGTGTTCAACCCTGTAATCCCAATCACACCTCCTCTCAAATTCAAGTCAACATATACTAATTGAAAACCTGTTATGTGCACCAACAGATTTTTAGTCCTGGCTACAATTAGAATTATTGGTGAGGCTTTTAAAAATAGCATTGCTTATGTTCCTCCTTAAAACCAATTAAATCAGAATTTTGGGAGTGATGTCCTGGCATCAGTATTTTTCCAGCGCTTCCTGGTGTAATTCTGATATACAGCCAGAGTTGAAAATCCATTTACCATCAGATGCCCAAAGGGAGAAAAAAAAAACAAAAAAGTGAGGAAAAAAAAAATACAAACATGTATCCATGTTTGTAAAAGATACTGTCTTTCTGTAATTCCATAAAGAAGGGGAATAGGAACAAGTACATGTCCCTTCATATTTTTATCCAAAAAATTAGTTACGTGTTGACTACTTCTATAAGTAGAGGGGAGTTGGAAAAAGTATAAAGCATGTGCCTTCCCTCCAGGAGCTTAAACAGTGGCTAAAAATAAAAGGCAGAGAAACAAGAAAATTAAAAATAAAAGAGTACTCAAGAAATATCTCCAAACAGCAAGAGACACAAGTACTTTGGTCTATGAGTTCCCATAAGGGCAAAGGAAAATTAAAAGACGGAGCTTTTCTGATGCAAAACCAAGAAATCATTCACAGCATGTTAACGCTCAATAAAGCAATTAATATACTCCCTAGTTTTGCAGCAAAATATTCTCATTCTTGTACAAATAAGCAGACCATTTCTTATTTAAGGAGAGGATATTCTCATTAGAAATAAGTATGACCATTTCAAATGGCTGATCCACCCATTTGTAAATTGTGATGCATACTTGCAGGGGCATGTATCTCTCCAGAGGCTTAGAGCAGTCAATGAATGTCCCTAGTGAGATTTTTAGGAATAAATTTAGGAACATAATAACTTTTCCAAGAAATATTCCCATCATTAAAAATATATGAAGTGATATTACATGTTATACTTAATCCTCACAAGTATATTAAGAACATGAAGCCCACATTAGTTTGAAGTGACAAATGCAAGTTTTGAGTTTAAGTCTTCCAAGTTCATTGTTCTTTTTCATACCTGAATGTTTCTCAATCTTAGCTACATATCAGAATACCTAGGGAACTTTTTCAAAATTGCCAGGACCCAGCTCCCCAGTAGTTCTTACAATAGGTTGAGGGGAGGAGGGGAGAGGGGGTAGGGGGCCTAGGCAGCAAGGAAATAACAGGTGCTTCCCAAAAGAAGAATATTTCAGTAATCCTACTGTTAACTCTTCTAAAGTGAAATATAGATTTGTTAATAGTTAAAAACTTTCTGCACAGCTATGAAATTAGAGAATATTTATGAAAAGATAAAATAAGAATACTATGAGGTAACAGAGTTTTAATAACCCTTGAATGCCATTATCTGGCAACCTAACTCAAAAGGCACTTTCTTATTACACAAGCTTTATTAAAATGTAAATTAAATATAATGTGTCCTGAAGAAAATCAATTTGAAAAAGTGGGCTTGGGCTTTCCACATTGAGTCAAAAATCAAGTCAAATAAAATTTTTCACAAGAGTCGTTCCAGGCTCTTGCTAGATTATAGAATTGAAACCAGTTAATGTTATATATACTCAGAATCATTATTGTATTACTCAGAGTATTTTTTCTGTCTGTTGCAGAAGTGTGTGCTGTCTTTTAAGATTTGGGAATAACATTTTGGATCCTTCCAAGAGTATTTAATATAAGCAGAATCTGTTACTATCTAAAAAATTATACTTAGCTCCATAAAAGAATACATTTTTGTAAAAGATAAATCTTGCCTAGATTTAGGATCTGAAAGTATTTTCTTATGATGTTTTATAATTAAAGGGTAGCCTACTGAAAACATCTTTACTAAACTGGATAAGATTTCATCCATTTTTCATGTGTTTAAATGCGTGTGTACCAACACATTTTATGAATGGAAAGGAGGATATATATATATATAGATAGATATAATATATGTATATATATATATACAGTGAGATATTACAAATATTACACGGCCATCAGAAAATGAAATCTTGCCCTTTACAATGATGTGAATGGAACTAGAGGGTATTATGCTAAGTGAAATAAGTCAATCAGAAAAAGGCAATTATCATATGATCTCACTGATATGTGGAATTTAAGAAATAAGGCAGAGAGTCTCAGGGGAAGAGAAGAAAAAATGAAATAAGATAAAACTAGAGAGGGAGACAAACCATAGGAGGCTTTTAATCTCAGGAAACAAACTGAGGGTAGCTGGATGGGAGGGGGGTGCGGAGGATGGGGAGGTTGGCTGATAGACATTGGGGAAGGTATGTGTTGTGGTGAGTGCCATGTGTTCTGTAAGACTAGGAATCACAGACCTGTACCCCTGAAACAAATAATACATTATATGCTAATTTTAAAAAATAAGAATGGGGATAAAGAGAAAGCTGCCTCAAATTTCTTCCACCTCTTCATACCCAATTTGTGCTCTAGCCCCTTCCCTGTATCTGTCCTTCCCTTCCTCCAGTAGGATCTCCTCCCTGTCCACATCTCATTTATTCTTCAGCTCACGCTTGGGATCCCACCACAGAGGTCATGACCAGCATCCTCATAGATACACCCAGTGTACTCTCTCTCCCTTCATTTATCTTCTCCTTTCAACAACATTTAACGCTATAGATCACTCTGTCCATCTTGAATTTTTTCTTTCCTTACCTTCTCTAACTCCTTTTGCTCTCTAATTCTATGACTACTTTTGCTAAAACCCCTCTCCTGACTTATCTTCTGTCCACCTCTTAAATATCCGTACTTCCCAGAGTTTTATTCCCAGCTCTCTTGCTCTTCATTTTATCAGATAATTTTGTTTATTCTTGGCCTTAGCCACTGGTATGTTGGAGTCAGCTCCTAAGGACAAGTTATGCACATCTCTTCTCAATTCTTTGTTCGTTGACCGTCAGGTTGGTAGCTTGAAATTGACCAAGGGTAGGAGTAATTATGCCACAGAAATCAGTAAATGCTGCAGATCAGGGAGGTTTGGGTTTTGGTTTTTGTTTCCTTGTTTTGTTTTGTTTTTCTAACAGCTAGCCTAATAGTTCACCACTGGCTTTAGTAATGATGCAAATGCTGCCAGTTCTCAAACCTGTGTCTCACACTTTCTGAGCGCCAGCCAATATTTCTGACTGATTTCTGGCCAGTTCCTCTTGAATGCCCAAATGAAACTCATTTCCTTCTCCCAAACCACCCCTCATCTGCACTAGTCCACGCTTTGTCTAATGAACCCACCATTTTTCTGTCATCCTTGTAGGAAGCCCAAACTTCTCTCTCTCTCTGGACCACTGTATCTAATTGATAAGGATAGATAGATGATAGATAGATAGATAGATAGATAGATAGATAGATAGATAGATATGTCTCCACTTTGTTTCACAGAAGACTTAGGTTATCTCAACAATATATATGATAGGACAAGACAAAGTAGTTTCTCTCACAGCAATAGTAAAGGAGGGCATCTGACCAAAAGAGAAATAGATGAACTCAGAAGTGAGATGAGTATGGAAAACACATGCCATGAAGTCCAGCCCCCTACATCCTGTCAGTTAAGTCAATATCCTGAATTGCTCTGGATCCATCTTTGCCAACAGTGCAGTATCACAGCCTCCCTATCGACCTTCCCTGCCCCCAGACTTGCTGCTTTCCCACCTTCCCATGCACTTCCCATAATGCTTCCAGAGAGGTGATTCTTAGGCCCAAATCTGATTCTATCACATCGTCTTTCCCTTCAACTTAGAAACTTAAAAGTAGTTCTCCACTGTGGAACAAAATCTAAACACACACCCAGAGGAAACCTCTACCAGATTTTTGGTTCATCCTTTGGTTCATCCCAGATATCACTCCTCTTCGAAACCTTTCCTAACTCCCATAGGCCCTCTTCCACTCTATATCTACATCCCTCATAAGTATCTGTTATTTGATTCAGTTTACAGTTGTGGAATACTTACTTTATGTCATGAATTGTATTTGGTATTGAAGATAAAGACTTAGATAGTCTTTGTGTTTTAAGGACCTTTAGTTGAAAAAACGTATTTAAGCAAATCATAGAAAGTGAAATGAGCTCTACTCAGTAGAAGAGAGTGCAAGGTACAGAGATAATAGGAAAGATAGGAACACTGTCTCATAGCACATGTCACATTCTAACATGATTCTTACTTGTGTTTCTCTCCCATTGGAATGGGAGGCATATATATCCCATGTACCACAATGGGAGGTACAGAGTATGTGTACAATGGTAGGTGTATGGTGGATGAATGGATGGATGAATGGGTAGGTGGATGAATGGATGGATGGATGAAAAGAAATTTCAACAACTGCCTAAAATTATTTAGAAGATTATCAACAATTCTAATGACCCTTACTTTCCTTATCATCTATTACCAATTTTATTTAGAATTGGGTGGATGGAAGCATATAAATATGAGAACATGTATACCCTTACAATACTATATAAGCTAAGTCTACCATGGGAACTTCTGTGGTTCAGCCAGGTTTGAATCTGTTAGCTGGTCAGGGAGGAGCTCAGGGCCTAGGCTTTTCAGTCAGCCCTTTGCTAAATACATCAAAGAAGTCTGACACTTGATGGTTCATTTGCATTACAACTTGCCAGAGCCTCGGGCAAAAGGTCCCAATTAAAGGATCTATGTGTTTCTGTGGTGTCTTGCTCAGCAGTAAGGGGAGAAACCTCAGGGCTTCATCACCTCACCAAACAATGCATTCAGTTAATCCCGCTAGATTAAAACAAAAAAGCCCCACACATTCGAAAACTTTACAGTTTGGGTTCACGATAGTTTCATCCCCCTAATCTCCGAAGAACTCTGCTTATTCTGGTATAAAAGTGTCTAGACTCTGGAACAGTAGTTCTCAGTCCTGGCTTTTAAAAAAGGAAGGTAGGCAGGCAGGTAGGCAGGAAGGAAGGAAAGAAAAAAGAAAAGGAAAAGCAATCAATACCAGACTCCACCTTCAGAGAGTTACTGGCTCCTAGCTGGGCCCAGGCATCAGTATTTTTTGAAGTGCCCCAATTAATTTTTTTTAAAGATTTTATTTATTTATTTGACAGAGATCACAAGTAGGCAGAGAGGCAGGGGTTGGGGGGAGGGGGAAGCAGGCTACCCTCTGAGCAGGGAGCCCAATGTGGGGCTCCATCCCAGGACCTTGAGATCATGACCTGAGCCGAAGGCAGAGGCTTTAACCCACTGAGCCACCCAGGCACCCACCCCCAATTAATTTTAATGTATAACCAGGATTTGAAAACACTAAGAGTAAAGACCAGATAACTTTACACTTAGCCTAGAATTTAATTCACAAGACTGCCTCCTTCTTATCCTTGAGGTCTGTACCTAAATGTAACTTTCTCAGTTGGGCTTTACTCATTACCCTGCCACTCAGAGAATTTACCACAATGTGAAAATAACTTGTGTATTTATGTTTTTCTGGTTTATTATCTGTCCTTCCTACTAGGTTAGGAACTTCATAAGATATTTATTGGCATCTCCTGTTGAGTGAATGTGAGCTGTAAATCTAAAAATATGTGTGACTGCTGCTAGGCTGAGTCAACGGAGGAGAAAAGAGAATTGGAAGAAAGTAAAAGCAGGTGAAAGTTTGAAAGCAAGGAATGCTATATTTAGAAGGGAGTTAGGGAAAGCCTCAGTAGATGATTCAAGTCAAGACATAGTTCTAAATTGCAGTACCACAGATTACCTACCTGTAACACTTCTTTACGACAGAAAAACAAAACACCTCTTTATTCACAAAGTAATATATGCTTGTAAAAAATTCAAATAATATGGCTGAAAGTGAAACTTCTAACACCCCCTCCCCCATACTCCAGGAATAACCATTGGTTATAATTTAGTGTTTATCATTTAAAGTATTTTATAATGTGTGCACAAATAATATACAGTCTAGTTAAAACAGAATTGAACCCTTTCAGAAATGTATTTCTCAGTAACTAGTCAACTAGTAACTAGTCAAAGCCTGTAGTCAAAGCCTGGAATTGCCCTATGGCAAGACACCTATAAGGGTAACTTGATAATTTAGTGCAAACTACATTTTTTATAAGATAATCTAGTTACTGAGTGATAGATTTTTTTAAAGTGTTCAGTTTCTTTTGAATCACCGTGTATTTTACATACACATAAGTACTCACACACACATTCCAAAAATGGATTCTTATTGTACCTATTAAAGAAGTTTAGTTGTTTTATTGACTAGTTCTCCTCCCAGAATTGAGGCTTAGACTTAAATTGTTTTAAGTGGGCATTCCTAGGTGTCTCAGTAGGTTAGGCATCTGCTTTTAGCTCAGGCCTTAATCCCAGGGTCCTCAGATCAAGTCCTGCATCAGGCTCCTTGCTTAGCAGGGGGTCTGCTTCTCCCTCTGCTTGCTGCTCCCCCTGCCTGTGCTCTCTTTCTGACAAATAAATAAGATCTTTTAATAAATAAATAAGTTGTTTTAAGTGGTGATAATCTTGGTAGTACCTTTTTATTTTATCACCTTTCAGCTATTTGGATACATACTAGTTCAACAATCAGCAAATTATGCAAACCAAATCCTACCCTTCACCTGTTTTCATAAAGTTTTATTACAAAATGGCTATGCTTATTTTTTCACATAAAACCTATAGCTACTTCTGTGCTATAATGGTAGAGTTGAGTAGCTACAACAGAAACCATATAGTCAGAAAGAAAGAGAGGGAAAGAGAGAGAGGCAGGAAGGAAGGGAGGAAGGAAGGAAAAGAAAGAAAGAAAAGAGAAGAAGAAAGGAAGGAAGGATATAGTCCACAAAATATCTACTATCTGGTTCTCTAGGAGAAAAGTTGGCTAATTCCTACCCTAATTGATCAAAAGATTAAATCATCAATAAACAATCAGAACAAACCAACTGAGTCCAGTGTGTGAGAATTTGTTGATGGTTCTGGGATTTTACAGTTCTAGTTAAAGAAAGAATAGAATGTACTTGTCTGAATGCTTTTAATAAGAAAGAAGGTGGTCAGCCAAAGCCTTGGTAAGTGATAGTGGGGAAGGAGTGGGGAAACATGTTCCATCTAGCTGAGTCCCATTTTCTTGTCAGGCAGGTCACATCTTCTCCCTTTCTATTGTCTCCCTCCCAAGGAGAACAGTGCTCATTAAAGATGTAGCCAAGATTTTCAGAATACCTGCAAGTTGAATCCTTTGACTGTAAACCAGTCTGTCTTGTCTTTGCTGCCAAGCTTTATAAATCATTTGGCTGAAAAATTAAAGGTCTGGAACCCTTGTTGAATGCTGCTCCAGGTGCTGTGGGGTGAAACTGCCCCCCGCCATTCAGCATGCAAGGTGGGGACCCCACACAGTGATGGCTGTAAGAGAAGCACCACAAGGCATTTGGTTTTCATCCCCACTGGGTTTATCTATTCTCCCCCAGTCCCAAATTTTGCTGGAAATACCCCTCTCTGGACATTGCATCGCAAATCTTCCAGTGACAGGTGTCTGAGTGTTCGTTTGCATTAGTCAGCTTTGGAAAAGTGTGTTGCCATAACAGTGGAAAGCATTATGACAGATCAGGCTTTCTGGAGGCTGACCACCTCCTCTTTGCTCTGTATTGGTCTCTAATGACTGACTTCCTCCTTCCTGTGGAACTGGTGTTGTGTGAATTCTCAAGTTGCTATCTCTTGGATAAATCATGTACTGACTGGCCCTGAATTTGGTTTACAGCATCCCTCTTAAGTTATGAATTATTTGGAGATTGGGGTGCTCTTCTTCTACCCCTTCTTTTTCTGCATCCCTTGCAACTCCTTGTTTTTTGAACCATTGCCACTACTGAAAATAAGTGTTTATATATTATATCCCAATGAGCATTTGCTTTTAAGCTTGTATGATAGAATGTCCCTATAATCTCAGGTATGAACATTCACATTTTCTAGAAGTACCAGTTCCTACCTGCCACTTTTTCCCTGCTTTCACAAGATTCATACAGAGCTTCACACCCTCGTCATTCAGAGTGGGGACAGCGGTAACCAAAAATTTGAATGATCTGTATAACTGAGAACAAATAAGATTTTGTGTCTGCCTTGTACAACTAGATGTTTATCTGTCCACTGTATCTGTGTAATTGCCCTGAATTTTTAATGATGAAATTGCAGAACTGAGAGGGACCTTGAAATCATCTAATTGGGTAGATGTAGAAGGGGCCTGCAGAGCTAGAGTAACTCGTCCAAAATGATAAAGCCTAGTCCTTTAAACCTTTAGATAGAGTTACATATCCCACCCATAAGACTTCCCCTCTAAAGGGCAATTTAAACAAAGAGAAATTCCAGAAACTTCAGTTTGGGTTCATACTGCTTTCTCTGATGAGTATGTATGTGTGTGTTCTGAGGCTCTCTCTGCTGTCTGTAAATCAGACATTCTTGCTGGGTTGCATCAGATTCCAGGCGACGTGATTGATGAAGAAAGGGCAGAGGAGAGATGACGTAATGGCTAGTGCAGCATTTACCTGCAAATTATCTCTAGCTATGTACTGCTCGGTGTCTGTGTGACTCATGTACTGAGGCACTGCCATCCCTGTTATTCAGCACTAGCCTCACACTTACCTCACCCTCCCTATGTTTCTCTCCTTTTCTTGCCAAATCTGATTAGAAGCACTTTTGTTTTAAGCCAATGTTTATGAAGCCATAAGTGGACTTTGTACCAATGACCATGTGGAGAAAATAAAAGAATATTAGAACAAGGAAATTATATACTGGCTTGATCAAATCAACTTGATGTCTCTCTTAACTTAATTCATAGCACCTATTATGTGCCTTCTACTGGTAGTAGAACTACCAGTGCTGGTAGTTTTCTGACTTATATGGCTAATTTGTCTCTCAGCTTCAGTTTACCAGCTGACAGCAAACAAACCTACAGCAAGTGCCTACCTGTATCAGTGACTATGGCACATGCTTTCACCTGCTCTTTTTCTTGTAAACCTCAAAGCAGTTAGTACATGTACCCATTAGAGAGGTAAAAACACTGGCCCAGTTCACTTAGCTAATATGTGTCAGAATTGGGACTGGAATCCTGGTCTCTTGACACCATATATAGTACTTTTTCCACTACATCCCAAGTGTCTTTGATTTTATGTACTCAGGGAATTTTTGTAAGAAAAATGTTCATTTCTTGCAGGTGGATCTTCATACTTGATATTGTGTCTGCCTCAGTCCTTTGTTTATCCTTGCGGCTCTAGAAGTCAAGAGTATAGGCATATGTATATTGACTGAACAACAGCACTCAAGTTGGCTGGTAGAGTTGTATCATATAAACACTAAATTTGCCTGAATTCAACTACACGTGCTCATCAAATGAATATAAAAAGAGAAGGAATCATAATTTACATTGTGCAGACAAGTCTATTCTGGTTGTATTCAATGAATCCATAACTAGGAGTGAACCTGAGTTAAGGGATGTGTATTGATTTTCCTCAGCCTATGTCTTTTCCACGTTCCCTCTCAGAGTAAGCGTCTTGCCTTGGTCAGTGTGCTGTTTTGTACAACATGTGTCCTGTCGCACAAAAGCCAGCTTTTGTACTCATAAGCTTCCTTGTATTCAACCAAAGACAGTAATCTGTACCAGTGCTGGAAGAAAAGGCCACCTGGTTTATACCTACTAAGGTATGTTATCTTCTAGCATGGGACCTTCCTAGGGGATTTTCAAGGTAATTTTGAACAAAATTTGATTTTTTTTTCCATACATATTCTTTGAAAGCCTAAACCCCAAGTAAAGTCCAGCTCCTGTAGATTAACATTGGCTTGCATGAATCAGGCAGGGAAATTTTGTTTAAGTTGAACTGAAGCTGTCTTGGGCTCAGCAACATTGTGTATATTGTGGCTAAACAAATCTTCCATTTTCTGTTGTGCTGAGTTGGAAGGACTGATATGAAGCAGATCAAATACTCACTGCGCCCATAAGAGAACTGTGGTGTTACTGAAACTAAAGGAGGAGAACCAACAGGAGGAAGGGTGTGATGAGATCACCCACAAGAGTACTAGGGAGAAACAGAGGATTAAGAAAGCCCCTAGGGGCGCCTGGGTGGCTCAGCGGGTTAAAGCCTCTGCCTTCAGCTCAGGTCATGATCCCAGGGTCCTGGGATCGAGCCCCGTTATCGGGCTCTTTGCTTAGCTGGGAGCCTGCTTCCTCCTCTCTCTCTCTGCCTGCCTCTCTGCCTACTTGTAATCTCTATCTGTCAAATAAATAAATCTTAAAAAAAAAAAAAAACTTTAAAAGAAAGCCCCATTGAATATAGTCACAGGTGACTTTTGAGAGGGTAGTGTGATCAATCAAAGTCAGAAGCAAAACACAAGGAGTTTAACATCCTCTAATACCAGATCAGAGTAGTCAGCAGGATATCATAAATCCAAGAAAGCTGCAGCAGAAAGAGAGGCTGGGACTTGAGATCTGAGGACAAGAGGTTTGTGACAATAGTATATAAAAAATAGGATATGGAGGTTAAAAAGAAGAGGCACATGTTATCAAGAAGAATTCTGGCTTCTGAACTTGTCTGAGATTCTCCCAGTGGTGCTGGTGGAAAAGATCCAGCCTCTGAGGAAGTAGAGGCAAGAATTATTGATGTCTTGTGGCAAACAGCTTCTCATATCCTCCTACCCATTCCATATTGAATTTTGTACAGTTGTTATTTTCTAAGTAGTTAGGTTCTAATTTTCTTGCAATTTGGGAAATCAAGGCTGGTTCTGCAAGGCTGTCATTGGATTGCATAAGAGAGTGCCAGAAGTCAGCATTTGTAAATGCAAAGCCAGTAAAAGTTCAGCTCTCATGAACAGAAAAATCAACTCATTCATAATACCAAACCATCATCATATTCAGGGAAGTGGAGTTAAAACCAAGGCACCTCCTTTTCTTTCCTGTATTTGTGTAGCTAATAATACCTTGCATTGTTAAAAATGAAATCCTGTTGGTGGTAATTTTCTTTCTCAGATTGCTCACTTTGTATTTTTGACTAACCACTCAGTGTGAACTCCAGAAGACTGCTTGATTACCGATACTAAGAAATAGGCTGTCTTGGAGAAATTGAACCTGGGAGGCTAGAGTGCTCAGATTAGAATCTCACTAGAATAACTCATTAGAGTTATTCTAGTGAGAATAAATAAAAATAAATAAATAAATAAACTCATTAGAATCTCACAGTGGGGCCTCTGTATCCCCACTGTATGTGTATAAGAATTCCCTTGGATCCTTTTTAAAAATGTAGGTTCCAAGGCCCCACCTTAGGCCAAATAAATATAAATCCATGATCAAATGTGGCTAAAGAATATGCATATTAATAAACAACCCTGAGGATTCTTATGAAACCTAAAATTTAAGAGTCACTGGATTAGGAAATGTGTGTATGGTGTAATAAAGCAAATTCTAGAAAAATAACCATTTACTACATCAAATTCCCATCATTCTGTAGTTAAATTTTATCAATATAACTATGGCCAGGCAAATTTGTTTTAATGAAAATCCATAAACCTCTTTGAAGCTCTTAGGAGAAAAATATAAAAACAAGATACATGTAAAATGTTAGCAGTAGTAGTAAATTAAACACCCTTGAATGTGAGAAAAAGGAGACTTATGAATTCAGAAAGGCTGTGTGTTTTGTGAAATTTCTATCTTTTCCCAAGAAGGGGAAGAGGGAAAAGGAGGGAAAAACACAGAGAGAAGCTTTCCTTGGCTTTGATGATCCTAATCCTTTGTTCTACTTGTCTCCAAAATACAGCTTCTTCCTACTCACAGTCCCTTTGCCACAGGCCAGCTGTGTCTCATTGATTGCCACATCCATTATTGCTTTTTCAATCCTTATATACCAGAACGAGAATGAAGAATAGTAGAAAAGGGAAAAGCAAATTGATATGGAATAGAGTTGAAGTTTTACAGAAAAGAGGGAGGCAAAGTTACTGGGTTCTAAAAAGACCAACACCTTAGATCAGAAAGCCCTTAGCCATAGCTGTCTGGGTGAAATCATTTGTCATAGTTATTAACTGCATGGAATGTAGGTGTATTTGGGAAATTGAGGGTAAGGGCAGTAAGAGAGACTGGCTCCAGTTCCACTACCCCTGTTGAACTTCAGAAACTTAACTGAACTAATCTCTCCCCCAGCCCTCATCTGTTCTTTGGCTCTTATTTAAATTTTGTTTTTGTTGTCTTGAATTGTTTTCTTTGTATAAGTCATTTCTTAAATAATCCCTAAATTTCTTTGTTATTGGCACTGTTATGTACTTAACTTACTTAACACTGCTTTCCTCCTTCCCCATAATTATCACTACTGCCCATAGAGGGATAAATTTGAGTCCCACCTTTCACCCCTTTTCATAAGGTGATCATCTGTAATTTTATGCCCTAAAGGCTCCTTTAAAAAAATATATTTTCTCTACATAGTCATTCAAATCCCAGACTTTTAGCTTTACCCTTTCTGTATTTTCAACTCAGCTTTGGAATGATGAGAATCCAGCTTGTTTATCTTACATCTTCTCTTCCCAAGAAAATCCAGCTTGGGATGCACTCAGCCCTCGGCATAGTGACTCCTAGAATTTGCTGCTTCAGTTAAGAAATTAAAGCTAAGAACAAATGGTCCTGAGTCTGTATTCAATCAGATAATCAATAATAATTGTACCATCTCAGTCAAAGTAAGCAAGCATTCTTGATAGGTAAACCACGATGCATTGTCTTGAACTGCTAGATTACTAAACCCCTGCAAGCTCTTCAAATTGAACTATCTCTAATATGTATTATGAGGGATTTTTTTAAAAAAACAGATTTTGGGGGGTACGTGGGTATCTCAGTCCATTAGGCATCTGACTCTTGATTTCAGCTCAGGTCATGATCTCAGGAGGAGATCATGTGAGATCAAGCCCCGCATAGGGCTCCATTCTGGGGGTGGAGCCTGTTTAAGATTATCTCTGTCCCTTTCTCTCTGCCTCCCCTATCCCACTTCAGCAAAGAAAACTGGTTTTTGAAGTATTTTTCTTTGGTCTTGTTTTACATACTCTTTATTCAAAATCTGAGCATATTCACCTTCATAATTCTTTCAGTATTTATTTACTGGCTCTCTCAGTGCCTTAGCTTGTGTTTTTTATATGAGATTTACACCATCTTGTGGCCTATAATTTTCCCTGACTTGATATGTTTCTTGTGTTCTTGGTATTCATTAGCCTATTGTCAGATGTTTGAAATGGTAAAAAGAGGAAAAATCACCTGTCATTTTCTGCTGCAAAGGCCTTTATTACTTTCCTCTTTTCTCTCTATGACCAATTGATTCAATGATTTAAGTCTCTCAGATTTAGCCTTTTTATCTTTTATTTTCTGAGATCAGAATATCATATTGCTTAAAATTTTCATTTGACTAGAAAACCATGTAGAACACAGCCTTAGTGGCGTGTCCACAAGAATGATTTTTTTACTGTGTTCACTGATCTATTTTGTATGAAATATCAAGTTCTGGAGATCCATGCTTCTACATCCCCCACCTCAAAAAGATAGTACAGTGGCGCCTGGTTGGCTCAATGGGTTAAAGCCTCTGCCTTCGACTCAGGTCATGATCCCAGGGTCCTGGGATCGAGCCCCATATTGGGCTCTCTGCTTAGCAGGGAGCCTGCTTCCTCCTCTCTCTCTGCCTGCCTCTCTGCCTACTTGTGATCTCTGTCAAATAAATAAATAAAAATCTTTAAAAAAAAAAAAAAAGATAGTACAGTGAGAGAAACCAGATTACAAAGGATGCAGTAGTCCAGTTAGGAGAAATTAGTAAGAAATCCATTATATAATGAGTCAGGGAATTCGTTAATAACAAAATTTACTTTCAGTTGGGTGGCTAAGGCATAGAAAAGGCTAGAATTGGCCCAGAATATATACAGGTATTGCTATTTTTGCAATTTAAGGCCAACCTTCAAAGTGCTTTAAATCTGACAAGTACTTCATGGAGGGAGGCTAAAGTGTTGTATAGGCAAAATGGGCCTATTGCTTTGACAGTTATTGTTATGAATTATAATATAGGACTGACAGGAATCATTGTAAAAGATATATTATCTTAAAAAGATAGATATATTTTCATCTAGTGATAACAGGGAATTGACAAGAGGAGGCCACTGGGATAAAAGTCTGTTGGTATCTGTTGGTGAGCAGATTCTCATGGCTTCTCACTCAGTGGTTATTGTGTAGCATGGGATTGTTAGTTTTCTAGGTGGTGAGGCTCTAATTTTCTTGCAGTTTGGGAAACTCAAACCTCCCTGGCGATTGGGGGTTGGATTTGGTTTCCCCAGCACAACCGGGCCATGGGACCTATATAAAGGGTGTTGCCCTTCTCATCTACTAAGTTAGCAAAATATGTTCCATTTCCATCTTCTCATTCTTTGTACTAACATAATTACAATAAGTTTTTGCTGCTCTTGAAGATAATCTCTGTTCTTACATCTGGGTTTAAGTCCTTCAGTAAAGCTGCTTAAGTGGTGGGGAGGAAAGAACCTTTCCGTAAAGTTAAAGTCTTTCCTGATAAAGGTAACTACTCCACCCCTGCTTCCCAATTAGATCTCCTGCCAGCAATAGCATAGACTTGAGCCAGTGCCAAATGTTTTAATACCATAAGGACTCACTTGATAAAGTCTGTGCATGGCAAAGAAAAAAAAAGCCAAAGTTCCCAAACTCAAATTTTCCAAGATTTCCATGTGAGATGCAGCCAGGGCACCCTTCATCTAATTGTTACCATGTGTTGCTACAGTCATTGGCACCCTGCAATTCTCATTCTCTAACGCTTCTAGAGATTAGAAATTACAGGAAGTGCTAGCCATTTCAAGATAAAAATTTACTCTAACTGCAGACACTTTGGTCTTTGTCAAAAAGAAGTACAATAGCTAAGACGAATAATTGTGAGACTAATATTGTGATCTTTCCAAATAATTACTGAGTAATTATTAGTCAGTTAGCATTCCGTGTCGTACTTCCTTGTTCCATTAATATTTAACATGTGTTTGCTAGCTTTACTTCCCTTATTGTTATAAATTCTGGATAGGAAAAGTTTATTGTCTTGCTTGGGCACAGAAAGGAAATGCCAGCACTAAATAGTTATTGGGTATCTGCCTAGTTGAAACAAGATGGTTTCATAAATCCCTGAGCATAAAAGAGATTAATTAATGATTAAGGATTACAAAGTACCCAGACCTTTCAGAAACCTGGAATACCTGTATAAATACGAGAAGGAGATATTTTTCTCTCATTGACAGTGATTTTCAGATCTCATTTATGATAGTTTTAGCTTCAGCATCCACCAAACTTTTATCATAGTTGCTAATGAATAATAACATTGACTTATGGAAAAGGAAAAATGAAAGCTGTGTGGCTATTAAATATTGAATGTCCCTAAATGAGAATTCAGATTGAGTGCAGAGCAAGGTCTGTTTGAACTTGCCCACTTAACACTTTGCCTCCCGTTTAAAGAAATTAGTAGATTTTAATGAAACCTGCAATATTACTCAAGAATATAAGACTCATCTTCAGTTCAGCTTATTCTCCTGTTGGCCTGAGGCAAACTAACAGCTAATATAAATTTCCAAATAGTTTGAGGAAGTTAGAGCTCACAGTAGTAGTAATAATATTGATAGCATTAAAAGCAAGAACAAGACTGCTTGCCCATGTTAGCAACCTGAGCAGTCAGAGGCATTAATGGACCATGAAAACTGGAGAGCTGGGGTGACTGTGGGTCAGAGCTAAGGTATATAGGCAAGCACAGTGTAGGAGAAATTTTCATCACCTCCACTACACTGGGCCATTTCTCTTGATAGAGCAAGCTCTTAATTTCCCCCAGTTGTTAATCTGGCACCTTTCATGAATATCAGTGTTCACTTTGGAAAATAAAGCAAACAGCCAAAAAAAAAATCCAAGTGTTAAGGGGGAAAGAAAGTCAACGAGGAAATTACAGTAGCACTTGATACAGTGGCACCTTTTTCTTGAGTCAGACGAGGTGAAGATATTTGAGAGTTTGTGACTTTGACAGTCTCTTTAAGACAGTAAGTAGCCAGGGGTCTTGAGAGAGAAAGTGGTAGGCATACACTGCCACCGATTAGCTATGGCCTTTATACACATATGTGTTCACATTTTCAAAACTGTCCTGCTAAAAATATATATGAGAATCAAGTGATTTGAAAGTAAATCCCACTCCCATTCTCCATTGCTTTCACTCCCTGTTTGCCATTTCCTTTCTTTTTTTTTTTTTTTTTTTTAATAGGGTCAAGCTGAGAAGAGTCCTCCTCAGTCAGCTTTTTTTTTTTTTTAAAGATTTTATTTATTTATTTGACAGAGAGAGAGATCACAAGTAGGCAGAGAGGCAGGCAGAGAGAGAGGAGGAAGCAGTCTCCCTTGCAGAGCAGAGAGCCCGATGCGGGGCTCGATCCCAGGACCCTGAGATCATGACCTGAGCCGAAGGCAGCGGCTTAATCCACTGAGCCACCCAGGCGCCCCTGCCATTTCCTTTCTAACATTAATTACTGTTTCTGAAGGAGTTGGTGTTTCCTGCCCTGGTATAGTTTCTGTTTGTTTTGGATTGTCCATCAATTGTTAAGATAGTTGCCATGTCTTTTTGGAATCTAGTATATCAAGAGTTAAGTATGACACCAAGTTCTTACTTTCTTCTCTCTCTCTTATTTTTAGGTAAGTCATCTGATTGGAGTGTCAATTCATTTCATGGAATTTTCCATTTGGTAAAGTATTATTTTTTTATCAAATGATGTAAACTTTTGTTTTTGTGATTTCTCAGTCTGTATTCTCCCACAACACTGACCTCCATAGTATATTCTGTTTAGGAGGCAAGGAGCGAGAGTCACAGAATGAGAGAGAGAGAGAGAGAGAAAGAGAGAAGGTGGCCTGGGACACAAGGGAAAGGACATATAACTAAATATATTGATATGTAAAGCAACAACACTGTTGAGGGCGCCTAGTTGGCTCAGTTGGTTGAACAACTGCCTGCAGCTCAGGTCATGATCCTGGAGTTCCAGGTTTGAGTCCCATCCCACCACCCCCAGCATCAGGTACTCAGCAGGGGGTCTGCTTCTTACTCTGACCTTCCCCCTCTCATGCTTGCTCTCTCTCATTCTCTCTCTCTCTCAAATAAATAAACAAATAAATAAAATATTTGATAAAACACTGTTGAGAGAAACTTACATTTCAAAGCTATTTTCATGAATGTTGCCTTTTTCAATTTCAGGAAATAGAAGTGTTATTATAGTAGTTCCCTCTGACCTGTAGTTTCACTTTCTGTGGTTTCAGTTACCTGGGGTCAGCCACAAGTCCAGAAGCAGATGATCTTCCTTCTAACATATTATCAGAAAGTCAAGAGCAGCCTTACACTACATCACAATGCCTGCATCATTTACCTCACTTTGTCTCATCGTGTAGGCATCTTATCATCTCACATCATCACAAGAAGGATGAGTATAGTATAGTAAGATATATTATGAGAGAGACCACATCATATAACTTATTACAGTATATTGTTATAATTATTCTATTTTATTAATTATTATTGTTGAACTCTTACTGAGCCTAATTTCTAAATTAAATTTAACCATAGGTATATATGCCGGGCGGGTAGTATATAATAGGTTCAATACTATCCACAATTTCAGACATCCACTGGGGCTCTTGAACATATCCCCTGTGGATAAGAGGGGACTACTGTATATTTAATTGTGTTTAGAAAGGATTGGGCTTACTTGTCAGAGAATCCAGCCAAGGTTAGAGTAGTGGCTTTCCAGTTGTATTTGGTGAAAATCTGACATTCCTCAAAAGGTTGCTTTACCTCTTGGGAAAAATCTTCTATATCATCAGAGAAAGGTTTTCTTTTGAATTACTGTTTTAAGTCCTCATGTATTTGTTCATTTTGAAACACAGTTATTAGATGGAAGCAAAATACACAATTTTAGAATTACAAAACCAGGATTCTGTGGCACAGGAATAGTTACCAGGGGTTGTAGTCCATAATAATAGAAGATTGAAGCCTCCAAGAGTAAGTATGATGAGAGGGACAAAAGGAGACATCATAACATCACATAACTTTTCCCTGATGTTCTGGATCTTTTCACTAATAAGAAGGATGTCTGTATTTGGTATGCTTTCTGTAAAAGTAGATGAATCATGAATCCTAGCAATTTGTTTTCCCTTGGGGAAATATTTGTCTTTCCATTGAACCACACACACATTGATCTATTGATAGAAGATTAATTGATCTATTGATAGAGACTGAAAACTGTATTGCCAGCATCCTGCCTTTCCTAGTGTTTCTTGACGGGAAATCTTGTTTTCTTCTAGAGATTAACTTGACAAAAAGATATAGCTTAAAATACCCCAACCAGTTAGATGCCGTATTCCTTTGATTCTGCTACTATGTTATCTCTTCCATCTCCACAGTTTTAAATTTTTATTTTATTTTTTTTAAGATTTTATTTATTTATTTGACAAAGAGAGACACAGCAAGGGAGGGAACACAAGCAGAGAAAGTGGGAGAGGGAGAAGCAGGCTTCCCATGAAGCAGGGAGCCCGAAACAGTGCTCCATCCCAGGGATGGGCAGATGCTTAATGAGTGAGTCACCCAGTTGCCCCTCTATGATTTTAAAATTTTAAACTAAATACCTTATATTCATAGTTGCAAATCCTGTTAAGACCATGGAACGTTGCCATTTCTTGTTGCTGACTGAGAAGCTTGACTATTGAATGAAATAGTGATAGGATGACATTGGCATTCTGTTCAAAAACCTTAGTGGCTAAAACTAAGTTCCTTCTACCCAGATATAGGCCCCACATGATAGGTCCAAGAGCATATATTGTGGGTACAATTTCTATTCTGCAAAGCATTCTGCTTCTGGTTAAGTGAATGAGTGTATGGATGACTTTTTAAATGAGAGTTTTAATATTAGAGATATTTTTTAAATGAAGAACTTCTCATTTTAGTAACAATTACCTTGTGTTTGGAAACATATTGTATTGTAGGGATACTTTCTCATACTAAGATTCTGATAATTCCCATATTAATAATCATGTAGCTAAATTTTATTTCTTTTAAAAACCTTTGTGAAGGAAATAGTGAGTGGAAAGCAAGGGGTGACTAGTTTCCTTTAACTCAAAGTATTCCAAAAATTAAAAATAAATAAAAGTGTTAGGATTTCTAATACTTTCATCTATCTTTTATATTCTAAAAGGATAAAATATACAAAAATTCTTTTTTCCTTTTATATCTTTACACTAGGAAGGAAAGTGGTAGACTTAATATGTTGTCAACTGTTCATAAGTTTTTCTATATATGAATTACATAAAAATAAATTAATTTCAGTGCTATTTTCTTTCTTTCCTGAGAATCTCTCTGGTTTTCTCATTAATATCATTAAAAGCCCAAAACCAAACAAATTATTTTTATATTTCCAAAGAAAAGTCCAGCATTCTAGTATTTTATAATTTGGAGAAAATCTGGAGTTCTTTGTTTTTTGGGGTTTTTTTTAAGATTTATTTATTTATTTTAGAGAGCAAGTGGGGATGAGGAAGGGGCAGAAGGAGAGGGAGAGAAAGTCTTAAGCAGACTCCATGGAGCCCTAAGTTGGGCTCAATCTCACAACCTGAGCCAAAACCAAGAGTTAGACACTTAACTGACTGTGCCACCCAAGGTACCCCGAAAATCAGAAGCTTTTTAAAAAATACATGTCTCAATCCCATCTTGTTCCATGGATTGGGAGGGAGACAAACCATAAATGACTCTTAATCTCACAAAACAAACTGGGGGTTGCTGGGGGGAAGTGGGATTGGGAGAGGGGGAGCGGGCTATGGACATTGGGGAGGGGAGGCGAACCATAAGAGACTATGGACTCTGAAAAACAACCTGAGGGTTTTGAAGGGTCAGGGGTGGGAGGTTGGGGGAACAGGTGGTGGGTGATGGGGAGGGCACGTTTTGCATGGAGCACTGGGTGTTGTGCAAAAAGAATGAATACTGTTACGCTGAAAAAAAAAAATAAATAAAAAGGGAAAAAAAAATAAATAAAAAAAAAAAAAATACATGTCTCTTAGTAAAGGGTAGGAGCATCTGGAAATAAGAATCCTCCCTAATATTATAAAGACTGAGAAAAGTTCTGATGTTTATGGAAGAATTTAGACTCCCCCACCCCATGCCAAATTAAGTATTTCATACACTCAGTTCAGTTTCAGCTCAGCTAAACTGTCATCAGAACAGACACTTGTGTTTTCCTCAATTATAAAATGAGTTGATACCAAGACTACGACACCAGTGATGGATTGATTCTGGATCCACAAAGCAAATTCTAACAGCAGTCTCATTCAAGGCCAATAAGTTGTATTATATAAAGTATGCAGAGACTGTTTGAAGTTAAATTTGATAGAAAAGGGAATGACCATACTTTTTGTTTCTTTTCTAAAATAAGTTCCTTCTAAGTAGTTGAATAATATTTTTTAAATATTCTCAATCTTAGGCTCATTGCTTCTAGAATTCTCATGGTCCTTGATACTGAATACTGTGATTATTGAGGTAAAAAGTGCCATAGCTATAACTGATATTATAGAAAAGAAAGTGACGCTTCAATTCTCTGTGCCTTGGTGTCCTCTTCTATTTGCCTCCACTGGACTAAAAGCCCCATGAATTTAGAGACTGACTGGTTTTACTCATTTTTATATCTGTCACTATTGCCATACTGCCTGGTACATAGTAGGTAATCACTTAACATCTGATTAATTAGAGGAAGTACCGTCAAATGTAAAATCTCAACCATACTTGAGAGTTGTAAGAAATAATGAGATGATGTGTGAATGTCTGTGTGTGTGTGTGTGTGTGTGTGTGTGTCCCAAACATAAATGATCAAAAATAGTGGTTTTTTTAATCTGACTCATGCTAGCCAAATTTACAAAAAAAGACTACCTTTCAAACTAGGATACCCCTGTTAATTTGTAATGGATGATATTTTATACCTGATTTGGGAGTTAGAGTTGTTTATATCCTTAGGCCCTTCCTGTTATTGATCAGAATATATGTATATATATATATATAGGGATGTACATAAGGCAACTAATTCCAACTCAGAAATTGTTTGAACATGACATGAGAATAAAGGGAATAAATTAAAACAGGCTGATACTTCCCTTTTTTTCCCTAAGGTTTCTTCCAAATAACACTTCCCTTGCTTATTTTCAGATACGCTAACAAGGTTTTTATAGCCCAGTTTGCTTCTTTTAATCTGTGAGATCCCTAACACCTCAAGCCAGTCATTATCTGATTTTTTTTAACATAGTTAATTTACTTCAAATAGATCACACTGATCACTTTGATTAAGAAGTACCACCTAGGGGAGCCTGGGTGACTGTCAGTTAAGCATCCAACTCTTAGTTTCAGCTCAGGTCATGATCTCAGAGTCATGAGATTGAGCACAGCCACCACCACTCCCAGGGTCACTCTCAGCATTCAGTGGGGAGTCTGCTTGAGATTCTCTCTCCCTTTGCCCACCCACAATGCACAAATTCACACTCTCTCCCAAATAAATAAATAAAATCTTAAAAAAAAAAAAAAGAAAGTAGGGAAGTGCCACCTGTGCTCATCTTTTTTTAAAAAGATTATTTGTCTGAGAGAGAGAGACAGAGAGCAGTAGAGGAAGGGGCAGAGGGAGAGAAAGAGAGAGAGCATCCCGAGCAGACTCTCACTGAATGCAAAAGAGGACACAGGGCTTTATCCCATGACCTCGAGACCAGGCGCTGAAACCAAGAGTCAGATGCCCAACAACTGTGCTACCCCGGTGCCCCAATACACTCATCTTTTTGATATATTGACAGTCTCCCAGCTAGCTTCAGTTTAGATTTGTTTTCTGATCCTGTTTCCTGTTTTGATCTTGAAGTCTACTTTATACTTTCTACCAATGTCTTGTTTTATGGAAAATAGTACCACTGGTGATCAAGAATCACTAATATGAGGGCTGATGTGATACTTATTTAGTACTATCTGTTTCCATAAATATGTATTAAATGCGTAGCGTATGGGCATCCTGAGTTGTGATTCAACAACAGACAACATGAGTCATAATCATTTGTGATGTGAAAATCAAAATCAGAGGTTCCCCTGTGTTCTAGAATTCAGTCCTCAGAACCATGAGAATGAGACATAGCCTTTGAAAACCCTGTTATGGTACCCATCAATGTTTCCCAACATGTATTCTGTGGAACACCAATTCTAAGGGATGTACTATCAAAAGTCAAGTAAATTTAAGAAAAATAGCAATCACTATTCTTTTTTTTTTTTTTTTAAGAATTATTTATTTATTTTAGAGCATGAGAAGGAGGAGGGGAAGAGGGTGAGGGAGAGAGAATTTCAAGAAGACTCCGCATTGAGCATCAAACCGACTCGGGACTCAGTCTTACAACCCTGAGATCATGACCTGAGCCAAAATCAAGAATCAGTTATTTAACCAACTGCACCACCCAGACACCCCAACAGTAATCAGTATTCTTGAAGAACCACGGTGCAAATAAGATTAATCTGGTAAAAGCTCTAAAATGTCCTACACAAACAAGTTTAGCTTTGCTGAACTAACTTAATTTAGAATACACTTCAGAGAATAAGAACAGTAATAGCATCTTTAGAAGGTTATAATTCACTCATTTTATTGTTTTTGATTGTATATCCATTTCCCTTTCTAGACTCTCTGAAATTAAGAATTTTTAATCATTCTGTTCCGTTCTTCCTCTGTGCTATCCCCAGCTCCTGATAAGAAAGATGTATGGAAGAAAGAAGGGGAAATAGTAAGGAAAGTTGTGTGTGTGTGTGTGTGTGTGTGTGTGTGTGTGTGTATTAATCTGTCTTGGTTGTTTGTCTGTTCCAAACTATTGTGTAGTCCTTATGTATTTTAAAACTTTGTACCAATATGATAAAATGTGTTAATATTTATAGCAAGTTTATATTATATTACATAATTAAATACACAATATTTTTGATTCTATAACAAGTGAAGATGATTTCTTGAGAAAGTAAGTATGGCCTATAGTTACTGGAGTTAAAAATCTGTCTTGGAAGAACTTTTTATTTTACCTTAAATTATATATGTAGGGGCGCCTGGGTGGCTCAGTGGGTTAAGCCTCTGCCTTCGGCTCAGGTCATGATCTCAGGGTCCTGGGATCGAGCCCCGCATCGGGCTCTCTGCTCGGCAGGGAGCCTGTAGCCTCCTCTCTCTCTGCCTGCTTCTCTGCCTACCTGTGATCTCTGTCAAATAAATAAATAAAATCTTTAAAAAAAATAAAATAAAAAATAAATTATATATGTAAATTGCAATTTTTTCTATCGTATTTCCACATTTTGTTATTAAGTTTAAAAGTTTAAAGATTACACTCAGAAAAATAAGTTATGAAAATATTTGTACTAGAGGAAAACCTCCACTCTTTAGAATTCTCTGAATGGTGATTTTAAATAATAAAATTTTCTCAGTACTTGGAAGCTGTTCCCCAATCATAAGCTACATAAGCTACAAAACTTTAAAAATATATACTTGGTGAAAATTTTTCTAAAATATTTCCATTTCTTTTCTTTAAAAGAACATATGTTGACCATAATTTAAACTTTTTTCAATGACCCAGGGTCATCGTTCAGTCCACTTCATTTCAGTAAATATTTATTTAGCACCTCTTGTATATGATGATCCTCCCAGGCCCTTTTGGATACTTCAGTCTGTCTACCACTATACTGAACAGCTGCTGAATGCTGTGTTTGGGGCTCTTAGGTCATCTTTTTATACTTCTGATTTCCTAGCTGTGAAGACTGGCAGACTCCTATGAGGGTGCCCCATTCAACCTCCCTCCTAGAAGTGATGCTTCCGATCTTCTGTGAGCAGGAAACTAAAATACCCAGCCCTATGGATATGCATTGAAATAAGAAGAGTACACTAGGAATCTCTTTAGTATGTGAAGTACATAAAATTTGTACATTTTGGCTGCTCAAGGGTCCTTTTTATCCTTTTACTTGTTTCTGAAATCTCTTGAATTGTCCTAACATTTTAGATATGTGAAATGTTGCTATAAACTAATCAAGCAGACATTTTTTTTTATCCCTTGTCTTAGTATTTCTTCTAGAAGCAGATTCAGATTTTATAACACCACTGTCTATGTTATCCACTGACCAAGTGAGAATTAGTTTTGTCTAAAATATTAATCCAGAAATCTCCATCTAATTATAGTCCACAGCTTCCTTATGAGCCATTTTATATTTGTCTGAGACTTAGTTTAATTTTGACCTATAATGGGTTTTTTTTAAGATTTTATTTATTTATTTGACAGAGAGAACATAAGTAGCAGAGAGGCAGACAGAGTGAGAGGGAGAAGCAGGCTCCCTGCCGAGCAGAGAGCCCAATGTGGGGCTCAGTCTCAGGACCTTGAGACAATGACCTGAGCTGAAGGCAGAGGCTTAACCCATTGAGCCACACAGGTGCCCCCCTATAATGGGTTTTTATTAGTTTTTTAGTTTTTCAAATTCACGATTTGTGTGTGTATATATATATATATATAATATATATCATAAAACTTTTTAGTTTTTATTTAAATTGTAGTTAATATATATGGTAAAATTGCTTTCATACCATAAAATTCTTAATAAAAGACTTCTATACTAGGCTCATTTTTATTTTCTCCTTTGTCAAAATGATGTGTCCTTAAAATGTCTTATCACTAAAAATCAGTATTTACAATGCTTAAATTATGGCTCTATCTTACTTTCAATTTAGCCAAAAATGAACTGAGTACTAGAGAGACCCAGTGTGTACATTATACAGACCTACAAGAATTAATGTGTTAGAACAGTAAAGCTGGATGACATTTTTAGCACCTCCTAATGACCAATGTTAATCATACCTGTACTACAACTACCTCTCCCATTATTAGTAACTGTTAGTTAGCTCATCACATCCTTTCAACCCTGTGTCCTATTTATGTGTTCTAAATCTACTTGTCACCACTGTACCAAATAAAAAAAAGAAGCAGCACCATAGTAATCAAAGAATGAAATTCCTCTGTATGTACTTTGTATTACCAGCAGCATGCATATTGAGATCTTTTTTGAAGAGTCAGTTAATGAAGAAACTTGAGAATCCTTGGGTTATCTGCCACTTCAAATTAAATTGTGGTATTCTGGTCTCCTTAAAGGGGGTAGCAGATCTTTTTTCTCTAAAACTATTTCTAGAATTCTAGAGTAAAGCTACTATCTTTTCATCCCTTTCTATTTAAAAATCTTCTATTTTAAAACTATACATAAATGTAAGCTGATGTGTATTTTCGTAAGTGTGTAATTCACTCCCTAATCTTTCTTTCAAGCTGTTATCACAACATTAAGGAGTAAGAATTTTCCTTTATGTTGTCATCTAACTTCATGGCTTAGTTTCATTTGATTTTCTTTTTTTTATTATTCACTTAGAATATACGGAAGAGAATTCTGGAAAGCTGCAATTGTTCTTTGTTTTTTAGAGGAAATGGCTAGCATGAGATTGAGGGCAAGAGTGTGGAATAAGGAAACTGGCTTGAAACCTCTATTTTATGCCATTTTATTTTCTGAGTAATATCTCTGACTCAGTAATCATCCTGGGTATTAGCCATGCAAGTTTTCTTATTCCCTGGAAAGCCTTACTATAATCAAGAATTTTGCTAGTATATCATATGCCTTGTAATTTTATTTTCTAAAATTTTGTGGCATGTAATGTCTTCATTTCCCTGCAAACTTTTAAAACCCTTGTATCTTCATTTATTTTATTACTCTGACACCCTCTACTTCATATCATTCTTTGCGATTCACTTTCCTATTCTGCAAATAAATCATTTGCAGTTATCCTGAAAACTGGATTCTGTTGCTTATGGTCTAGTGCTGTGGTTTCTTAGTGGAAGACAAGTTTATAGCCAGAAGCTGTAAGTTCCCCAAGTTCAAAATCTGTACAAGTTTACACTAGAAAACCAAAATATTCCCTCTGTAATCACTGAACTTCTGAAAGACTATAGATGCCACAGGCATAGAAACAGAATCAATCCGTCAGGCTCTGCGTGGTTTGAAGGTCTGAAATAGATCATGTGAGACCCAGCATTACTTTGGCCATTCTTATTTGAGGGCTACAGATACAGTGGTATCTTTTGCCAAAACCTAAAAGACATAAAAATATAAATTGACCAGAAGGTCGCATTTTCTTTTTTTTTTTTCTTTAAAGATTCATCTATTTATTTATTTATTTATTTTAGAGAGGGAGAGAGAGTGAGCTGGGAGAGGGGGAAAGGGAGAAGGAGAGAGAGAACCCATAAGCAGTCTCCTGGTTGAATGCAGAGATTGAGGCAGTGTTAGATCTCAGACCCTGAGATTGTGACGTGAGCTGAAACTAAGTGGTCACTCAACCAGCTGAGCCACCAGGCGCTCCAGAGGCGCCTGACCTTACTCCAGGCGCTCTGACCTTACTCTCATCAGAAGGAACAGCAGGTTAAAAATTAATAATGACTGAAACATTTTTCACATAGTCTTACATTTTTTAATCATTTATCTTAAATTATTTAATTTAAAGTTTACCAAGCCAGGAAACATACTGCTATATACTTATTACTAAGAGCTATTTTAGGGGAGCCTGTCTGGCTCAGTCGGCAGAGCATGCAACACTTGATCTCAAGGTCATGCGTTCAAACCCCACGTTGAGTATAGAGATGAGTTAAAATACCATCTTTAAAAAAAAATGATTTTATTAGAAAATAATGAATAATTTTGATCTTTCTTCATTGCCTAGACCTCAAATCCCAAAGCACGTTTCTCCAGTTTATTGTTCTCACCTAGAAAACTGGAGAACATGGTCATTCCAGTGTCACTGCTGTTCTGTGTATCAAATAAAAATTTAAAAGCACTCAAGTTTCTGGTGACACACTCTAGAACTCTCATTATACATAATAAGCTCATTCTTTGGAGTTGCTAAAAAAATGATACTTAGGTTTTTGTGTCCTCAACTATATTCTTCTTGGTCCGTTGTTTCCTTCCAACTTAGGTAGGCATCATTACCATCTTCACTCCAAGAAATAAGCTAATGGTACACAGGATTATGCAAAAAGCTCCAGGAGAGAAGGAGCTCTTTCCCAAATTTCAGAATTGCCTTATTGGAGAGAAAATTTCTATAATTTTTTTTTTTCAGAGAATCTAAGTGTCAGAAACAACAAAGATTAAGGAGAGGAGCTATCTTGAGCTCTTGAGTTTGAAACAAGATCTGCATTATGACCCCATTTAGAAAAGTGCCGGCCCTCCGTAAAGCAATGCTTTGAACAAATTAGTAAATTTTACATCAAGTATCTTGGTTGCTAGTATTTTCAAAATCTCAGAATAGACATGAAGATAATTTAATAGGACCAATGACTTTCAGTTTAAAGACAGAATGATGCTTTATGAAACTCTGATCTTTTCAACAGAGAATGAAAAATAGCTTGGTTGCTAGATCTGTGTGTGTGTGCGTGTGTGTGTGTGTACGTGTGTACGTGTGTCTGAGAGAGAATGAAAGAGGTAGAGAGAAAAGGAAGGAGGAGACACAAGGCAGACATAGTTACACTAATCTTTTTCCACAAAGAACTTGTGATTGCTTGGAAACGAAATATATAATAAAATTCACATAGGGATTTTAAATAAAGAGAAAAGAAGACAGGGGAAAAGAATGGCTTTAGAATAAGTTTGGGTCTCTCAAGAATCCTACAGATCTTTTGATTCAGGTGTGGTAGCAGTAGCATTAAAAGCAGAGTCAAGGCACAGGTCTGTTGTAAGAAAAGAGCATATCTTCCATTGGTCTTCCCGTCCATTGCCATCTCATACTGAACCAGTGCAGCAAGTCTTTTGTCAGCCCTTGGGCTGGAACATGGCCTATGCATTCATTCTAGTTCCCTTGGCTTTGCCTGCATGCTTATGGCATGGCGCTCCCAGTGTTCATTCCACTGCTTTGGAAAGGCCTGTTTATTCAAGAGTTGCGCATCCAATTAAAGGAATAGCACTGAGCATGATTTTTGAAACCCCGCATATGCATTTTGAATTGGGGCTTGAGTATCCAAGAGGCCTTCTTTGTCAGTTTATTATTCTGTTGAATTCATCCTATGGAAGGATGAACTCAGGTGAGGGACACCCAGAAACTGACTAAGCAAAGATGAAAGAAAAATGAAAGAAATTCCATTCTGTCTGACTCAGGGATGATAGGCAGAAAATCTAAAGATATTTTTCTTCAATGTTCATCATTTATTTCCATTATTTGTTCCCATTGTTATTTTCCCCTGCCCTGTTATTACTTGTATTTCTTCAGAAATATTAATGTATAAGCCTGAAGAGGCAGAGAATTGAGGTTGCTACACCAGAGTCTGAGAAAATTCAAAATTTTGGACTAAGGGCCCACCTCTGAGCTCATGCTTTTTCATTACACTGTATTTGGCTGAAGATCTGATAACTAGATGCGCTATAACTATTGCAAAGACAGTGTAATCTCTTGCTTCCTAGATTTTCACTGGTATTTTTACGTGTTGTTTAGAGTAGCCACACCCTTCAATGAGTTTGGGGTGTTTTAGCTATTTGGGAAAAAGAGACAAAGGGGGAAGAAAGGAATTGGTGGTAGAGAGATAGTGCCTGAAAATGGAAAGGTCACAGATGAAAGTGGAGTATGTGTTACCTTTTGGCTCAGGCCAGGTGGTTGGGTGTGGATGTCATGTATGTCCCAGTGCAGTCACCCTTGCAGTGGTAATTCTCTCAGTTTAGCCACCACAGAGTATTGTTCCTTGTTTTTCTATAGTGCTTGTCAAAATGCTATGACAACTGGCTGGTTTTATGAAAACAGAGCCTGGCTCTCAAGAGACAGTGTGTCTGAAAGTCAAACATGGATGGCAGCCATTGGCACACAAAGAAGTCAGAAACCACAGATTGTTTTCTCATTGGATGAACAGCTTAAAGCAACGTAAAGTTAATTGAAGAATTCCTTGAAAGTGAAGTCAGACTGAAAGAAATGCTCTAAGTCTATAATTTAGTAAATGTGAAAGGTCTGTAAGTGGTAGTGAGACTAAAAGAGTTTAAGGGGGAAAAAGAGCATTTTTGTAAACATATCTGGCTTGTATTATTGCCTAGGCAGTTTTAATTATTTGCTCTAATAATGTAGATCTGCAGAAGAATCTTTAATTAGGTAAAGCTTGATTTATGGAGTTGGCCTCATATAAACCATGAGGTCATGGTGTGCTGCAGAAAATTACAGGCTTGGTCTTGCCATTGAAAACTATTATTTCTACCTAGGACTATTCACGCTCTGCATGTCTTACTCATCCTGTGTTCGCATTCTCAATGTCCTTTGCCCAGGTAAATCCAACATACACTATTACTCATTAGGTAATTTATCAAATATATATATGAAAAAACTGAGGAAGCAGATGCAGAATTTAACTACTAACTCTAGTAGTTTACTTCTTGAGAGCTTAGAGACCAACCTGTGATCCAGAAATGGATTCATTCTCCCTTCAGCTGGCAGACTGGCAGGGACATGTGAGACTGTCAAAAGTGATATCTGTGTGTGTGTATGCCTGTCCTTCCCACAAACCTAACCCCATCCTCCACTTTCCTTCTCCTTCCCTAGCCCCTTCTGGGAAGTTCTTTTGTTGTCATCAATGCCCGTTTCATCTGGTTTTAAATAAGAGCTGGGAGCCTCTACAACATTTCACTGTGGTTCTTACTTCCCTCCCATTGCAGTAGAAGCCTTGATGTAGGGCCAAGGCCTTTTCTTTGATTATAGGTCTGCTGATTTTAATTTCCTAACATTTTTCTTGCATTGATTATACCTTAATGATTGCATTTTCTAAATGCAATTTTGCTAAAGTAGAAATAAGATTTAAGAAGGAATCCGTCTAGATTTTAACAATTTATTTTCTATTCTTTTAGATTTGTCTAACTCATATTTGCCTTGATAGCTATTTATTTATTTATTTTAATTTATTTGACAGAGATAGAGACAGTGAGAGAGGGAACACAAGAAGGGGGAGTGGGAGAGGGAGAAGCAGGCTTCCCGCCCAATGCGGGGCTCGATCCCAGAACTCTGTGATCGTGACCTGAGCCAAAGGCAGATGCTTAACAACTGAGCCAGCCAGGCACCCTTGATAGCTATTTTAAATGATATGCTTTTATCAGGTCTTCTCAAAGTGTTCAGTGTTTTTGCATAAAAACAACTCCTGCCTTCACTGTCACATTTCATCACGTTACCTAATATTTGATTAAATTATGTAATTACAATAACAAATCCAACAGGCATAAACAGGTTTGGGAATAAACGTAATTGTTGAAACAGTTGGAAGAAATGCATGGGGCATACTAGAGAATAGCCTCCTGGCCTCCAGGATTCAGTATGTATAGGCTCAGTCCTGAGTTAACAAAGGGACAGAACTGGGTAAGTGGAGTTCAGTTATGAGAACTTCTGACTCTGTACTCTCCACATTTTTCTTCATTTTACAGGTGAGACCCAAGGTGATTACATGACTTGCCCAAGGTTGTCAAACTAGTTGGAGCCAACCTGAGTGTCCTGACTCTTAAGCCAGAGTTTTCCCATGGTACCAAAGGAGGACTGATACCCTGACCCTTTATGAATGCAGGTTTATAGAGTGTACTTTGATTTATTACCATAAAGTATCTGTCTTGATGCTTGCTTTACCCATAGTTTTTATGTTACTGATTAACAAACATTTTTAAATTCTCCTTGATATCAAAACTGATCCTTCTTTATTATAGGGAGTTAATCCAGGTCAAAAAATTTATCAATTTTTTCTTTAAATGACCATAACTAATAAGAGAAAGAGACTGCATGGAAGAATTTTTCAGTAGGGCTTGTCCCCCTTAGCAGTCTATAGCCCCATACTGTTCATAGCTGCTCTTATCCATCTAAAAGCAAATTTTTAAAGGGTGTTAGCCTCAGGGCACCTGGGTGCCTCAGTTGGTTAAGCATATGCCTTCAGCTCAGGTCCTGGTCCTCATGGGATCGAGCCCCACATCAGGCTCCCTGCTCACTGACAAACCTGCTTCTTCCTTGCCCTCAGCCGCTCCCCCTGCTTGTGCTCTGTCACTCTTTCTCTGTCAAATAAATAAATAAAATCTTTAAAAAAAAAGAACATTTAAAGGGTGTAGACCTCAGAGAAAGCTGCTTGCAGCAGCACTGTAAGGTTTATATTTACATGTTCTCTTTCACAAAGCATATGTGCTGACTTCCCTAATAACAAATGGAAAGACTTTTAAAAATCACTTTCCTTTTCCTGACCCTTTCTTCCAATGTTTACCTCTTGCCCCACCCCTTTCGGAAAACATTTGGTGTTGCCTAGAGTCAAAATGTACCTACACCTGGGCAGTTAAAAATAAAATCAAAACCATTAGGATGAATATGAAGGAGATAGGAAAATGCTGTACTCAAATATGGAGGTAAAAATGATTTTGTTATAACTGAAAATTGTATTGAACCAAACTTCCTCATAGACAAAACAAAACAAGACATTTGGGGGTACACTGTTTTGTTTTGTTTTTTTGCTGAAGGGAAACATCAGGTCTTCCACAGGGACATTTCTACCAAGCACTTCATTATAAGCCAATAACCCTTATGTAAATGAAGCTGAATAACCACCTAGAGCAGGATATTTGTTCATACATTAGATCTGGAGAAACCATACTATAGTCTAACTCCATTCTTTGCTGATGGGGAACAGAAGTCCAAAGAAGATAAGTAATTTACCAGCCAACAAGCTTGTTGGTGATATTACCAGCCTGGAACCAATGTCCCTTCATACTGACCGGGGTCCCAGAGCACTGTTGTTAAGAAATCAGGTCCAGTCCAGATATGGTCCAGTACCATACTTCATTACTGGGCAGTGGGGACTTGGACTGTAAAGTGAGTGGGATTTAGATTTGATGAAGTCAGAATGTGTAGAAGAGGGTTTTTCTTCAAGGGCTTCTCTTTCCACTAAGAAGGAAGACAGAGGGTGGACCTCTGTCACAGGTTTTGTCAAATCACTGTGGAGGAGAAAACTTGAATAATGGGTGCTCTTTTTATACCTGTTTTAAAATAAATACTTTGCCAAAACTTTCCTTTCCTTTGTCAGAATTAATAGCAAAGTATGTTGTATCATAAGACAGTGAATTTATCAGAGAACTTCGGGCAGGGGTCAAGCTGTAAGCTGGCTGTTTATTACCCGAAAGGCCAGGTATAAGACAATAGGGAGAGTGCTCCGAAGGGGGCATTTGCTCCAGTTGATTTTTGTCTTGTGAAAAATATAAGTATACATTGGACCATCTAGTGTTCTAGTGTTTGTTGAAGGGAAACATATCAGGTCTTCCACAGGAACATTATTACCAAGCACTTCATTATAAACCAATAACCTTCTTCTAGTGTTTTGAGAGAAGCTGGAAGTCTGGATTATTAAGTCTCCTGATATTAAATGCTGGCAACTTCCTTCTTATACATGCTCAAGCCAGAAATTTGGAGTTTTCCTTGACTCCTCTCTTCCTTTCAAAACCTACATCTAATCTATCTGGAAATCCTGTTGGGTGTACCCTCAATATATATTCATAATCTGGTCACTTCTTACAGATCTCTGTTGTACTACTATAGCCCAAACCACCATTATCTCTTTCCAGGATTATGGCAATAGCCTCCCAGTTGGTCTCCCTTCCATGAATTCCTTCCCATAGTCGGAGAGAGATTATTGAAGCATAAGTCAGGTCTTGTTGCTTTTCTTTTCACAGCCATCCAAAGGCTTCCCATCTCACTTATCAAAATCCCAAGTCCTACCAATGCTCCATGAGGCTCTCTAACCTCACCTCTGCAGCCACAGTTGGCCTCCCTATCTTTTCCTTAGATACACCTGCTCATTTCTTCATCATGACCTTTGCCTTTGCTCTTCCCTTGCTGGGAAACGTTTTCCCCAGGTATCTCCATGGCCCAGTCAGCTCCTCCAATCCCTTGCTCAAATGTCATCTACTCCATAGGCCTTCCTTGGCCACAGTATCTAAACTTGTAGCCACACGCACACACCCTCCCTCTCTCCTTCTCCATGTTGCTTTATCTTTAGTATATATCACGATCTCATATACTATGTATTTTCTTCTTTGTTACCTGTTTTCCATATTAAAATATAGTTTCCAAAAGGATAAGGACTTTGTTTTTTGTATGTTTGTTCATTGCTGTATACTTAGAATCTAGAAATGTGTCTCACACATAGTGGGTGCTCAGTAAATGCTTGATGAATGAATGAATCTAAAAAAACAATTTCATCGACTCTAGGCCAAACAAAACTCTTCAGTGGGCCATATCCACCCTAGACCCTCTTTGACCTAGGGTCAAAAAGAGTAAGCACTTACCCAGTTGCACATAGTAGCTTGGAGACAAGCACATGACTACATCATGACCCCTACCCTGCTCAGGAAACCATAGAAGAGCTCTTCCACTCCACTCTGCACATTGGGTCTTCCTACTTCCATTCTGCTGAACTTTAATGCATCCTTATCATTTTATGCCACAACAGTTTTTCCCAATACATTGATGTTTAGGATATGGAAAGTGTTATTTGAATTAGTTCAGCCTCCTGAGTAAACTTCCAAACCTCTGAAGGTAGGAAATATTTGAACAATATGACTTGCTTTCTCCACAAAGCAGTGTTTAGAGTTAGACAAACAATAAATAAGAGGGAAAAGCTTATGTAAAGACACTCAGGTGGAAAAACCTTTGTGCTTTGGAAGAGAACAAATGAAAAAAACTAGAGAAATGGGAGCAAGTGGTAAGAAAAGACTTTGGAGAGCTAGGCAGGGCCAAAAATTGTAGAACAAGGTAAGGAATTTGGATTTTATTGTTAAAATCCAATGGAAGACTCAGAAATCATTACTATGAACTATATATTAGTGATAATTTTTTAATATAACTTTTTACTGAAGTATGACACATATACATCCTGGGGATGTTTTCAAGTAAATCTGTCAATTATAAGTGGTTATTTCAGCACCCAGACAGCCTTCCTTTTATTTAAAAAAAATTGCGGGGGACTTAAATGACTGGAAAAACTAGTTTATTTTCACATTTATTACAAAAATGTGAAAATTTATTTTAAAAAATCTGACTAAAGGGGTACCTAGGTTCGTGCCCTGCATCAGGCTTCCCACTCAGCAGGGAATCTGCTTGTCCCTCTCCCCCTGCCCCTCCCCCTTGTCATGCTCTCTCTCTGTCTCTCAAATAAACAGAATATTGAAATAAATAAAAATACCTTATTAAAATAACTAAATGTATTTCTTTGTATAGAAAATAAGTTTTGTTTTTGTTATATAATACTAGATTTTGGTTATGATTGTTCAATAAAGTAATGCTTCCCAGGCACAGTCTTTTTAATGGTATCTACTTTAAGTTAAACATTAAATGCTAAATGGTCATTCATTTTACTGTTGTATTTGCAACTTTGCCAAGTTACTATCACATTGAAATATATAGCATTTTGCTTCTAAAAGAATAATTATATATACTTACACTATACCAAATGTACATTAATTGCAGTTTTTTAAAAGGTGTAACTTGTCCTTGAGCTCATGGTTTATTGGGCCTATGTATTCTAATCATAAAAAGGGATCAAATATTGAGCAGTTTACTAACATTCTATAGAAGATAGAACAAGGCTCTTTTAGTTCAGCATATGAGAACAGTAAGTTACTGAAGTTGTTTTGTTTTAACTTCGGAATTGCACAAGCCAAACTGAGCCACTTAGAGGGATTTTGTAGCTTGACCTTTGCTATCTGGTGACTAAAAAGGCAGATTCTGGGATTTGATAACATTTGAGATATGAAGAATCCACAGATTCAAGCTATAGGTAATCTGGAAAGCTGATGGAAAAACTGTGTTAGGACTAAGTTTAGAAAGTCTTGAAATATTCACAACCCACTGTGACATAAGTGAGAACTGTAAGAACAAAAATTTAAGAGCTCTTTGTAGCCTTCTCACAACTGATTTTCAGTAGCATTAATGGAAATTATAGAAGTAGAAAAATTCAGAACTAGAAAGGACCATAGAGACTCTCTTTTACAGATGAGGAAACTGAGGCCCAGAAGGTACCAAAGACTTACTTAGTGTCACATAGCTAGAGTTAATGTAGGACTAAGGTTGGAATTTGGAGCTCCTATTTTCTTGCTCAGTATTCTTTTCCATACTTTCTTGGGCATTTTTTGACCATATAGTCATTGGAGTTGTACCACAATAGAATGAACTAGCTTGGGTGAAGAAGGGGAACACTCTGCCACCAGAAGTGAGTGATCAGGCAGAAGCTGGACAATGGCTACCTGGCATGCATGCTGATTTTCCATGAAGGAAACTTGTACTCAAAGTTCTCTAAGAGCTTTTGCAACTCTAATTTTAAGAAAGTTTAGATGCTTTCCATCATATTTGTAGTAGGTAATTATTTGTCCTCTCTACTTATAAAAATTATTGTTCACTCTAATTCATGCATGTGTTATCCACTCTAGTCTTTTCTCAGAACCTGTCTTCCCTTTGACAGCACCTGTTCCAAAGTTGCTTAGTAATACAGACCAGAGAGCAAGCCAAACTCTAAGCTCTGTTCACCACTTGGAATGATGAGTAATCACTGTACCCATAACTAATTTAAGTTTCTACATTTGACAAAAACCCAATAACTGATTTTTCTTTGCCACACGAATATAAACTAGCCACATAGTTAGTGAAGGAAAGATCCATAGCATTGAAATCAGCTTTCCTATTGGGCAGCAAGGACTTGGAATGGTAAAAGCAGTTGGTCACTTGTAACCCAATAAGGGATAAATGATTTTTAAAGTAAATTGTGAGAAAATTTCTTGACTATGCAATTATATATAGTCTATTCTTAGCTTAGAAATGAGAATCTATAGATTTGCATTACATTATTAAATACATGAGAACTAACTGATTAGAAATTTATTTGCCAACTGATGTCTGTGTGAATAGAAAATCTCTGCATACTGCTGTATTTTTTTAATATAAAATTATCTCTACCCATCCCATCTCCATCCATTTACCCAGCATTAGAGCCTGCTTTTTAGCTATAATCTAGAAGGTAATTTCCCAGACATAAATATTTTTAGACTGTGTGCTTAACAGTTGTATTTGTAATAGGGAACTTCCAGAAAATAAATGATTCAGTCTCCTATGCCTTAAGGTAGCCCCTTTCTCCAGTGGAGACTGGGATGAATTATTCATTATAGTAGATATGTGGTCACATCAGGGACCCATCTCTATAGGGTTCTACACGTCCATCCTGAAGTCCTTTGGGAAGATTTCCAGTATCCTCATTCCCCTCATTTCCACTGACCCTGGATTGATTTGGGAGGTGGAGTGAGGAAGGCGATGTTGGCAGGGTTTCATGTATTATAATAGTGATTCACTAAGGCAGTGAAGGACTCTTTTTTTCAAACATGAAGGAAACTGAGAGCCCAACAAGGGAGAAGCCATGTTACAGGACTAGAGAAGTTATATAATACATAATCTCTAGGACCAACATAAAAACAAAACCTGAGACCCATATCGCCTGTATCCTGTGTGAGGTTTGTTGTTTTGTTTATTTGTTTCATGGTCTCATTCTACCCTGCTGAAAACTAAAGCTAGGCTTTATTTCCTTTCCAAAGCTGACTGGAGAGGAAGATTAGGCAGTGTATCTTATGTGAATTTGCCTTATTTTAGGGCAAGAGAAAGACCCCTTAGGGCAGTGTTGATAAACTTTTCTTATAAAAGGCCAGATAGTAAATATTTTAGGCTTTGTCAACCATATGGTTTCTGTAGCAACTACTCAACTCTATAACACAAAAGCAGCCACAGGCAATACATGAACAAATGAATAGGGCTGTGTTCCATAAAACTGTATTTATGGGCACTGAAATTTAAATTTTATGTATTTCTCACATGTCATAACAAATTACCCTAATTTTTATTTTTTTCCAATCCTTTGAAGATGTAAAAATCATTCTTGTGTGCTATGCAAAAATAGACTATGGACCAGCTTTTGGCCCACTAGCCATAGTTTGCCAAACCCTACCCTAGGGTAATAAATTGAGAAGCCCATGGGTGTTAAAACATGAAGAGATAGAATATGATACCTGAAGGACAGTTGATTTAAATGTGGTAGGGGAAATGACTGATGGGTATGCCTATGCAGAAAGAGTAGATGGATGCCCTGATGGTTGATTCTATTTTAGGTAATCTGGGTTAGTACTAGGTCAAATTCCACATTCTTTATTTTAATTTACTGTCTTAAAATTTTTGAAAGGCAGGTTTTAGCTGGCCTTAGAGAAGAAAAGTGGAAATAAGAAAAGGACATATGACCTAGAGTTTACCATATGGTATACAGAGCCAATAGGAGGACATTTTATTAGGAATGGCAGCTGGTGGTTTTCATTATCAGTGAATCATAGGGAACCTTATCTGAGGCAGGGAGGAGGCAGTTAGCCATATTCCTCCTTAGCACAGAGTGCTGCATGTCATTGTAAAGCTCTCAATGAATATGTCTTCTGCCATGCTGAAAGAACCCATAAAGACCTCTGTTTGTATGACATAAAAGCTATATTGGTAAACTTTAAATTTAAAAATCCCATAAACTTAAAACCATAAAGGACCATTTATTAAAACAGTATGAATGATTTACATGCAGTTGAATACAGCTTTTGTTGTTCTGTAAATCAACTCACCTGTGACAATTGCATAAGTAGTAGTGTGGTTGTTCATAGCAAAGAGTATTCATTATTATTATAATGATAATATAATTAACATTTTTTGAGCAGCTACTGTCTGCAGCCATCTAACATACATTATCACATTTATTCCCATAAAAGCCCTACAAGGTAGCTATTTTTCTCCTGTTGTGGATGAAATTGAGGCCTACTCATATACACATGAAGTAGCAGGGCCAAATCTTTGTCTCCCTGACATGAAAGTCTATGCTGTTGCCATGATAAGAAATGTTGGGGGGGGGGGGAGGACAGAATTTGGAAAAATCATCCTCAACTATATTGCTAACTATCCATATTTTATGTTTATTTTTGTTTATGTTTATTTATGTTAATTTTACTCTGTGTAGTTATTGTACAGTAACAGAATAATTCCAACACCTTAAAACCTTAAAAACTCCCACCAGTTGTGCCTTCTAACATTTGGGGTTTGTGTGTCCATTCATTGCTTGCAGTTTCTAGGCAGGCTGCAACCTTGAACTATTCACTGTCTGAACTTGCCCTCAAAGAATTCTTCTTTCCACCCTACCTCTATCAAGTGACAACCAATGAAAAACCCACAAACTCAGCAGCTGCAGCTCTGGAAAGTTTCCATCAAAACCCTCATTCCCACATCCCCTTTGAAAATCACAGAGCTTGCTGTTATCTTCTTGAAGGTCATGACTAATGCTTATAAAACTTCCACAGCAAACACTGTCTACAAGACCCGAATTCCTTAACTTTGAGCTCCGTGTTAACTTAACCTACACCAAAACATTTACTGCCCCTCAACTGCCCTACCCTAAATTCTTACCCTGTAACCTAGAAAGCAAATATTAGGTTAGGAGCATTCTAAATTGTCAGCGGGAAAACTGGAAAGCTTAATGAATTTCAGAAAGTGCCTCCTTGACCGATCAGAATTGAATGAAAATCCCTCTTATATTGAGAATATGAAGTGACTTACCCCTGTTGCTATCCATCTTAATTTTATTCTTTTTTTAAGATTTTATTTATTTATTTGAGAGAGAGAGAAAAAAAAACCATGAACAGAGGGAGGGGCAGAGGGAGAGGGAGAAGCAGACTCCTTGATGAGCAGGGAGCCTGCTGCAGTGCTTGATCCCAATACCCCAGGATCATGACCTGAACCAAAGGCAGGCGCCCAACCAACTAAGCCACCCAGGTGCCCTGCTTATATTTTATTCTTTCCATGAATGGCTTTTGGGTTTCAGGGGTCAAGTATGTAGTGTACCTGTCTCAGAGGGAACAATTGCATTTTTTTCTAAATGTGGAAATGTAGTATAAAGGGAGCTATTTTATATATGACCAAGTGATACCAAAATCCAGTTTTTAGGAGCCTTTTCAGATGTGAATCATGTTATTTAATCCAGAGCTTTGAAACCACAAGCAGGTACACACAGTATGAATGTTTGATTGAAGAAATATGGTTGCTATTATTCACCCTGCCATGCTTTATTTTGCTTACATTAATGACCCATTAATACACTTAAGAAAAAAAGTAAATTTGTCTCATCATCCATTGAAATTGACAGGATTGGATGCTGGTGATTATAGACACAAGACTCCATCAAGAGATAATTTCCTAATGATCACAACACTGATTTTTCTAGACTGTCCCATGAGTATTTCCAGGAATCCAGGGAGAAAAAAAGTTGCAGCCAGGAGACAAAATGTGCTAATGTACCACTTATTGTCTGGAGAAAATATATGCTCATGGCAGCAGTAAGAAGTTATTTGGTCTGTATTTACTTAAAACATACAGGCTGCAGAATGTTAGCATTCTGATTTTGCCCAGACATAATAGAATTCACTAGCACTTTCACACTAGCTTTAGGAAGGAATGCACCTTTTGAGTCTACATTGATTAAAAGGTTGTCATTTAGTTCCAGTAACCCCAAAGGTTCTTTCTGTTGCCTAAATTACAGAGAAAATTATTTGGTGCGTTAAATCCTACCTGAATTGACTACTCTGGGTCACTTTAGCATATTTCCTTATCAGTAACACTGAGAAGACATGTTTTTTTAAATATGACAAAATATGTACTATTTAGGTGAAATAGTGAATTCAGATCTGTGGTGGGGAAGTGCTCATAATTAAAAAGACTGTCTTGAAATATTTTTGATAAAGAATATCAATGTCAGTTTTCCTAATGGGAAGGGGGGGGATAATGATTTATAAGCCAAGACTTTCTGTTAAATAAACAGCCTCAGGAGAATGTCCACTCTCATCTGTGAGCAGTGTATGCATGTACATATATATGTTTGGGGTGGGGTTTCCCCCCAAAATAGGATATCTCAGTGACTGTAATTTTTTACTTTCCCTTTTTTTCTTTTAAAGATTTTATTTATTTATTTGACAGACAGAGATCACAAGTAGACAGAGAGGCAGGCAGAGAGAGGAAGGGAAGCAGACTCCCTGCTGAGCAGAGAGTCCGATGCGGGGCTCGATCCCAGGACCCTGGGATCATGACCTGAGCCGAAGGCAGCGGCTTTAACCCACTGAGCCACCCAGGCGCCCCTTACTTTCCCTTTTTAATATTTTGACTATCAGTTATTTAAATATCAGAAAACAACTTGGGCTGGGGCACCTGAGTGGTACAGTCACGTACGCATCTGTGTCTTGGTTTCAGCTCAGGTCGTGATCTCAGGGTCTTAGGCTCCACAGTCATTGGGAAGTCTGCTTGAGTTTTCTCTCTGCCCCTCCCCCCATTTTCTTTCTCTCTCTCTCCCTCTCTCTCACACACAAACAAATAAATAAATCTTTAAAAAAAGGAGAATAAAAGAAAGAAAACAACTTGCACTGTCAAGAAAAGCCATCTTCATACATTTCTGAAGCAAGATGCTAGGTTTTTGTCTTTCTCCGAGTAGCTCTAAAGCCTCCTTACTTTATTTTTTTAGGGGTTGTTCTAATATCATAAATGTATATACATTTAAAATGATTGTCCAGATTTTTTGTGTCTCAGGTTAATGCTTCCAAGATTACATTAGTGGTATGGCAGTTAAAACCATGGACGTTTTCAAGTCCCTTAGACCAAATGTATCAAAAAATTAAATTCATAAATAAATGAGTGTTCTATAAGCTTTTTTTTCTTAAATTTTAAATGAAGAGACATTCACATGAGCCTTATACTGCCCTCTGGTTCCTGGTAATCCAAACGCTTTGTCTTTTTCTCACTTCACCAAACTAGTAAATTTTGCCATAGGGAAAGTAGAAACGTTTCATTCAGTTAAGGGAGTATTTTTTGATTGTCTTTAAATTGTTTCATTTGTTTTCATATCACTGTCATGTAATAGCTTTCCAAGAAAACTTTCTTTTATCATCTTTTCTTTTTTATCCATTTTAATATTAATCCATTATATCAAAATATTATAAATTCAGCATGTCAGTTCAAGACAACAATTAATGACATTTTATTCTTCTTCTATTCTTTGAAATCTGCTGTAAATTTTTTTTTAAAGGTTTTATTTATTTATTTATTTGACAGGCAGAGAGCACAAGTAGGCAGAGAGAGAGGAAGGGAAGCAGGTTCCCTGCCGAGCAGAGAGCCCGATGCAGGGCTCGATCCCAGGACCCTGGGATCATGACCTGAGCCGAAGGCCGAGGCTTTAACCCACTGAGCCACCCAGGCGCCCCTGCTGTGTATTTTATAGTCAGAAAAATATCTTAATGTGAACTAGCAAGTGCTACTTAAAGTGCTCAGCACCTACTTGTGACCAATGACTATCCAGTTGGATGGCACAGCTCTAGACCATGATATTCTAAGCAGTATGGCAGGATCATGGACCTTCAGTGTTACTAATTTCCTTCAGAAAAACATGTTGTTATAGGGGTGCCTGGGTGACTCAGTGGGGTAAAGCCTCTGCCTTCGTCTCAGGTCATGATCCCAGGGTCCTGGGATCGAGCCCCTCATCAGGCTCTCTGCTCAGCAGGGAGCCTGCTTCCCCCTCTCTCTCTGCCTTCCTTTCTGCCTACTTGTGATCTCTGTCTGTCAAATAAATAAATAAATAAAATCTTTTTTTAAAAAAAAAGAAAAAAGAAAAACACATTATAAAACTAGAGAGATTTAAGTAAACTGGAGAATTATTTGTTCTAACACCCATAAAATCAGGATAAATCTAAGAGTATTTTGATATGATCACAACATTTGTAAAGCCTCAGTTATGTTTTTGGAATTAAAATGAATTTCCTAAATTTGGGGGTAACCAAAAATAAATGAAATGCCAAGGGAAGATCATGGCCATATTCTTCAGAATAATTTTTAGTCCCTGCCCCCATATTCTAGAGATATATTGAAACTTTCCTACAAAAAGCATGGATCCTTTTTACTCAGGAGTTTTATAAACATCTATTAATCTCTTAATCAAAGGATTTTGCTGAATAAATGTGTATTTGTTGGACATTTTCCCCACTCTGTTAGCTAATACAGAATGGAAAGGAATTATTGTATATATTTCTGGAATGACAACCATCCCTCTTCTGGTCATATGTACTTAGAACAATCTAGCCAGAGATTGGAATTTCAAATTATATATGGGGTCATCTGTGGGGATTCCAGAAAAATAACTGGAAGACTCTGAGTTTCTATAAATAGAGATTTTAGAACAGCATAGCATTATGCTCATTAATTTTCCTTTCTCTCTGAGGCCAAGGGTATCTAGGAAAATCTGACACAGAACTAGAGCAATATTCTCAAGCCACTTATACGTAAGAATAAATTAAAATATGACATCAGCTAAAATTTCTATGTGTTTTTTTATGTTTAAGGAACAGATTTGAACTTTCTACATTTTTTAATTTACATATGTATGTACCTTTACACCCCTTTCTCTCATTTCTCCCACCCTGTCTCTAGCAATCACCAGTCTGTCCTATGTGTATATGAGCTTGTTTTGTTTTGTTTAAGATTCTACACATGAGAGATTATATGGTATTTGTCTTTGTCTAACACTTCACTTAGCATAATGTTCTAGAGATCCATCTATGTTGACCTGATAGCCATTTAAATTATCTCATTATTATGCAGAATTTCATATATAGAGAAAAAAAGAACCCACATGACAGCTGCAGGGGTCATCAACTCATGGCCATCTTTATTACATCTATATTCCTTTCCCCTATACTGGATTCTTGGGAAGCAAATCCTAGACATCATGTAATTTCCATGGATTGTCTATTATATAATTTGAGCTTTGTAAGGCTTTGAGGATAAAATGAATAAATAAGACATGGTCCCTGTTTTCAGAGATTTCATCAAATCTTTCTGGCATAATAATGTTAATAGTTAATGTAATTATAATGCAAGTTGATAACATAGACCCAAACACTAAAATACGTGAACCAGTTCTCAACATAGCAAAACCTAACATAAAAGGAGTAACCTTATACGAGTCCCTGGAACCAGTTTTATCAATACCTTTTTAAAGCATAAGTTTTCTGCTTCCTTTTACCACAAAGCCTTTAAAGCAGTGACGCCCAGTAGCAATGAGCACACATGGCACAAAGATTTTGGCTTCTAAGTCCCTTTTCCCACTACAGGGAGACAGTGCTCCTTGTAGAAATGGCTCCAGGACTGGGGGAGGGAAACTAACATGAACCTTGAAACATCTTTTCATGCCAGCATATTAGTAAGTGCTCAGAAAATGGTAGGGATACATCAAAAGGATCCAGGAACCAGCTTGAAAGGATTCCCACAAATCTGAAACAATTTGAGCAACAAAGTAACTAATAATAATAATAAAATATAATTCACAATATAAAATAAGAATCTGTGAGTTCATGAAAATAAATAAATAGATACTCCAGGAATAAGAAGGAAAAGTGCTTTTTACAGTAGAATTGCAATTAATAAATGTGGAATGAATGATAGATTAGAAAATCATCATTGTGCAACCATCATGGATAAATTGATTCAAGCTAGAAGTATCCATGGTTGCTAAAACTAGAAAGAGAAAGTTAGTGAGAAACAGGCTATTTACATATCCCAGAGAATGTCTCCAAAAATTACATATTAATGGTCATGGGAAATAGCTTTCGAAGGGAGAGTCTGGTAATAACACATTAACCATGTGATCAAAATTACCATAAGGAATAATCAGATAAACTGACAGCATGTGCCTCTTGATGTTATGTATTGGATAAAAAATATCAGTATATTCTTGCCCCTAAAAATGCATAATTAATTTAATATTGAGGAAATATCAGACATACTCAAACTCAAAGATACTCTTAAAAAATGGCAGTGTCCCAAAATGTAAAGAAAAGCTGAGGAGCTATTTCAGATTAAAAAAGCCAAAAACAGGGCGCCTGGGTGGCTCAGTGGGTTAAAGCCTCTGCCTTCAGCTCAGGTCATGATCCCGGGGTCCTGGGATCGAGCCCCACATCGGGCTCTCTGCTCAGCAGGGAGCCTGCTTCCCCTGCTCTCTGCCTGCCTCTCTGCCTACTTGTGATCTCTGTCTGTCAAATGAATAAATAAAATCTTCAAAAAACAATAATAATAAATAAAAAATAAATAAAATTAAAAAACCAAAGACATGTGAAAACTAAATGGATGTGTGATCCTGGACTGTATCCTGAACTAGGGGGGAAAAATGCAGAAAGAACATTATTGGGACAATTGGAAATATTTGAATTAGATTCTGGATTAAATAATAATATTGTCACTATGTAAGTTGCCTGATTTTGATTATTGCACTGCCATTAGGTAAGTGATTATATTTGTTCTTAGGAACTATATGTTGGTAATATTTAAGGACAAAGGATATGATGTCCGCAACTTAATTAGATAGTTTAGAAAAATAATTTGTATATATGGAAAGAATAAAATACAAAAGTAACAAAATTTTAACAACTGATGAAGCACTAGTGCATCAAAATTTTTTGTGCTGTTCTTGCAACTTTTCTCAAGTTTGAAGTCATTTCAAAATTAAATTTAACATACCAAAAGCAAATACACACGTGCACACACACAACAGTTATCTTCACTTTAAATAAAGCCAACTCAAAATATAGATCTTAAAGTCTTACCCAAAAGTTAACCAAGGAATATAAAATTGCTTTCTCCACAACAAATTTGCTAAAAAAAAATTTTTTAAATGGTAGTCTTCATGCTAAAAGTATAAAATTTGGGATGCCTGGGTGGCTCAGTTGGCTAGATATCCACCTCCTGATTTCAGCTCAGGTCATGATGTCAGGGGCATGAAATCAAGCTACACATCAGACTCTGTGCTGAGCCTGAAGCCTGCTTAAGATTCTCTTCCCCTCCCTCTCCCCCGCCCCCGCTTACATTCTCTATCTCTCTCTCTCTAAAAAATAAAATAATGGAAAAATTATAAAATTTATAAAATTTTAATAAACATTAAAGCACAGTTTACCAAACCCCCATCTATAAATTGAGATATACCTGAATTTAGGTTTACCTCTGTCATGGTAAGACTTGCTGTATCCATCTGGCTTGCTTTGGAAAGGTCCTCACACAGAGCTGCATATGAGTGTTTTTAAATGTTTTTGAAGAAAATGATGGTGATAATAACCTGTCCCCAAAATACACGTAAGGCCTATGCAGATCTGGGACTCTCTACTTGAGATTTTTCTCTTCTACTTACCTGAGTAGCTTTTCAGGCCATACAAAACCACATTTTAGATCTGTTCTTCCCTATCTCTGAACCTCTTGGGTTTTTCCTTTTTTTCCCCTCTTTTCCTCTCATTAAAATGTAACATTTATAGAAATAATAAGAATAGTAATGAATGAGTCACATATCCAGAAAATATTGCCTTACTAATCACACACACACACACACACACACACACATACACACACACATGTGTAAGATATTTGGTTATCCAAAAGCTGATTAGCTAAGACCCCATCTTCCCTTTTTCTTCCTTTTTTCTACCATTTTGCTACTCAGAGAATTGAAGTAGAAAGCAGAAATAAGCAAAACTAGTCAGTAAAATCTAGTTTCTTATAAACAGTTTGGTTTAATTTTAAAGTGAAGAGATATTATCTGTAATGACAAAATATTAGAAATAACCTAGATGCACTTCCATAGGACTAGTTAATACTGGTGAAATACAGTGCCTTCAAAAACAAAGACTGGATGGTATTAATGTATTGATATGGGAAGATCCCCAAAGTATATTGTTAAATCCAGAAAGCACAATATAAAACAGTATATAGTGAATGCTACCATTTGCATATTCTAAAAGGAATAAAGACTATACACATATTTGTCTTCATGTGTATAAAATGTCTCTGAAAATATATATATGTACACAAAATTGTTTGTCCAAAGAGATGATAATTTGGTGTTGAGGAACATGTCCATTAATTTCAGCATTAACAGAGCTGAAAAACACCTAAATTTAGTCCTTATAGAAGAAAATAGAAATTTATACTTTTCACCCCTGTTTTATTACTATAGAAATTACTGCATAGTTAATTATATTGATAGTTCATCAAACACAAATGTGCTGCCAGATGTTTCACTGTAGTGATGAAAACCATTATGCATTTCATAAGTTAGGCTGGTTGATTTATTAACTTCATCTCAAAAAAACTTAGCAACATTTTTTCTTAAGTGTCTTGATCATAGTAGTATATCCTATGAAAAGGAATAGAAGACTCACCTGCTACAGGAATATTAAAGAGCTGAAAAGTATAAAGCTTATTTCAATGTAGTTCTATCAAATATCAATTTCATTTAATACCCATGGGAAATAGAAGGATAAAACTTACTTCAAATTAAATAGTGTAAGATTTAACATTCCTCTAATATGTGGAAAACCAGGAGTATTCAGGAAAGCCAAAAACCAAATAAGACCTAAGAAATTTTTTAGAAATCCAATAAAATCTAAAAGGATATCCTCCCTGGGGTTGATATTTTAATATATCACCAAGATCTCATACTTCCCTTAAACAGGATACTAAACAGCACATAGTAATTTTTCCCTAATGGTTCTCTTTGTAGTTAACACTTTGTTTCTCCATCCACCTGCATTTTATAAGTGGATAAATAGAATCACTCAGGGCAGTCTTCATGTTCCTTTTTCCTCCTGCATCTGCCAAAGTCAGTGAGAAGTAGGAACCTACAACAATCTCTGGAATAGGTAACCATCTGTTACCACATAAAATTCAACAGAAAGAAACTCTTCTTTTGTGGCTTATTTGCATATTTTATAGTTCTTCTTAACTCCCTCTTTATAAAAGAAGAAAGTCATTATTATTCAACTAAGGACTACTCATCCAGCCCATAGGTAGTATATTAAAGCTCTCTCCACTGAGAATTATTTGTCTAGTTCCAGTTAATAACAGTGCATTATTGTAGGGAAAAGTACACAGATGTGACAGTGGTGGTTTTAGAAAGGCCTTAGATCAAGACACAACTGTCCATTTTTCCAGCAACCTGAGTAACTAAGTAGTGGTTTGTACTACCTTCTTCACATCTGCTCCTTACCCTCTTTGTTGTTTTTTTTTTTTTCAGCACGTCTAGATGATTAATAAACTGAACATTATTTATATGCATTCTGGCAGCTATGGGGACTATAATGGTTGACAGTATACAACATCACCCAATGTTACAATGAAACATCTTGGATGTCCTATTACAGGGGGCTGTAACATTTTGAGAGGTTGGTGCTGGGTTGTACGGGTCCCTTGTCCTATCATAGTCAAGTTGATATTTTCTTAGGCCATGTAGACAGTGGCTGAATAGGTATCCCCTCCAGTCAGGATTATGCCTTTAAAGAGGTAATTTATTTGCCTTAGGGAAGAAAGTACAGTCTCATTATCTTAAAAAGTAAAGTCTCATTATCAAAAGTCTGAAGACAGTTTTAATAACCATTTCATTCATTCTGCTGTGAATTTTGCTGAAGGACCTATCCTAACGCATGTTTCTGCTGCCAAATCCCAAGTTTCACAGTTACCAAAGTTGACTCTGTGTGAGCTGTTACATTTTCCATAGACAATTGGATGTGATCACAGAAGGATGATTGCCAAAGTTTTATTTCAACTCAGATATAACTAAATACAAGAAATCACTTACTGACACCTTTATTCTGCCTATCCCACCCTAAATCACTATTTTGGGAAAAGGTTATAGGAGCAACAAAATGGTCTCCCTGTGTTCCAAGTTAATTTTGAGAATGGCTTTTTATGTCTGGTTTACAATCTCTTTAGAAAAGCAGAATTATGATGGAAACACTGTGACATCCTAAGCTTTAACAAATGAGCTGTTCTTGAAGATAAATGTAACTTCATGTCTATGAGGCTAAATATTTACTTTCCAGATGATTTAGTGTATCTTTGTTCCTTTCCACACTGAGCTTTTTCTTTCTGTGCATCCCTTCATCTCCAAGCTACTTTTTGTAGCCCTGTTTTATCAGTGTTTTGTGATGTTACAAAAAAGCAAAGAGTGTGAGGTCAAATTTTCCATTACATACTTCAACAGGAATGCCAGGGAACCTAGCCAAACTAAGTCTACAAAAAATAAAAATTACAGGAAAGATGATTCATTAATCAACAATTGCCCTACGGGGGGAAAAAAATAGAGCTAGTTGTATGTATTTTGTTTTGGGAGCAGGGACTAAGTGCAGGCAGCCCAGGAATGGGGTGAAATGGGGTATTTTGTGCCATATGACGTGATTTTAGATCTATTAGGGATCTTTTAAACTGTAAGAAAAACTCACTTTGTGCCTTGATTTCTCTCAACTTTTTCTTCTTTCAAAATGAAAGTATATCCTATGCTAACCCCAGCTACAATTTGATTTAAAAAATAATGGCAGCAGAAAGATAAAATAGAAAGGCACAGCCTGCAGCCCGTGAAATGTCTTAGCCATTACCCATTCCTTCCTCTCTGTCACACAGTCTTGTCGTTTCCTCTTCCTCTAATAGAAATCCCCTTCTGCGTCCCTTTGTCTTTCTTTCGTCATAAATTCAGGATCTTGGACCCTCCCTAAAACATTGTCACATCAATAAACATGCAGACTTTTATCCTTAAAGTTATTATTAAATATTGAAGGAGCTGAAAATCATGACACTAGAGGAAAAAATTAGTCACTGAAATTAAAAAGAGACCCCCTATACAAAGAGAATTATCTAAGCACAGAACTTTGTACCATAAATGTCAAACTCAAAGTGAAGCTTCATGTTTTTGTATGAGAAATCAGTAATAGTGACCTCTGTTACCAACCAATTAATAGATACCATAAACTCTGTTATCTAATTTTTTTTAATCTAATGTTTTATTAGCCAGCCCCTGTGCACCCCTTCTGACTAATCAAGGAAAGGTATTGTTATGGTCCTGTATCATTTTACTACTAAGTGTATTTTATTTTAACTCTTGGAAAGATGGTACTCCTTGTGTGGTTCATTACAGAGTATGTAATTAATCAGAGCAACTCCAACCATGTTGCTAAAGATTTTTGTTGCCTTTTATGGAGAACATGAAGGGAAAATGGAGAGCAGGTTGTTTTTTTCTTTTGCCAAAAAAGCTGATAACCCAGTTGTGATTACTATTTCATCTACACAGAGGGACAGCAACATGAGAAATAAACGTTTTAAAGTTTCTAACACTTTAGTGTTTCCTGTGAGAAACTGGGACATTTCAGGAAAAGAAATAATTGAAGAAGAGGAACAAAGCCAAAGTTCCCAGACCTTGACAACTAGGGCAGATGTAACAAGTCCACATTCATTGTGGGAAAAAGGGAAGTCTGCACTTTTTCAGAAGAAAACTTGACTGCATGAACAGAACCATAGAGACAAGGGTATAATGTAGTCTTTGCCTTAAGGTTTATAGTCCAAACCTTCTCTGCTCATCTCGCATCCATCTGAGGGTCCGTGACAGACCACCCAACCGCAAATATTTTTAGAGTAGAACTAATGGAGGCAAACATCCTAGGTGTTGGATGGAAAATAATTAACCCCCAGTCCTCAAACCCCAGAGAGGCTTTCTTTCAGACATTTCTAGTAGTCCATTCTTTACCCCATTCTGTGTTATCTGCACTACACCCTCAACACATACACACAATATACACACTTGGAAGGAAGGAGTATTATTGTATTTTGTGTTTTCAAAACTTCTGCCTTTGTTCTTTACAAATATATTAGAGATTTGTTTTCTTGGTTTTTCAGTCTCATGTCGTTCAGACTTATAGCAGCTCCACAATAGCTAAAGTCTTCTCTCTCTCAGCCACATTAGTTCTTTATTATGACTACTCATGCAAGGCAGTTGATGTTTCTTATGTCACATGTGCTATGGGAGACAGGTTCCTCCCAATCCCACTGTACTCCCAAACCCCATTCCTTTCAACCATCTATTCATCCATCAAGCCATTTGAGTTACTAAGGGCTTTGAGACTTGGGAAATTTACATCCTGAAACCAATTATGGTATGTTGAGTTTATAAAGAACTCTTCTGCTTTACAAAATTTTTTAAGAGAATGAGTACTCTTGTTTACAAGACAGACGAGGTCTTTCACTGCGTTGGGTTTATACCCCAGTTAGAGAAGTCAAAGAAATGCAAACATTTAAGTGAATATTTCCCTCTCAGTAAACATAAGAAACACTGGGGGACTCTAACTGAGTCAATGGAGCAGGGAGGACAGTTTTGTGAACTATTTAAATTGAGGTTCAAAGAATAGGCAAAAGGAGGAGGAATGTAAGAGCATCACAGGTTGAAGGGCAGCATGTTTTAAGCCATAGTCAGGAAGGAACTTGGTACAAAGTGGGAATGAGAAAAACTGAGCTAGACTGGAGCCCAATGACCAAGATGAAAGTGGAAAGATACAGAAGTAAAGGAGCCAAGATTAAGCTAAGATTGAGATACAGAAATAGAGGAGCTAAGATTAAGACAGTGCCAAGCCATTGTCTTGGCACTGACAAGAATTTTGGCCTTTAGTAAGAGCAGTGAGTAGCCACTGAAATGTTTTTGTTTTTTGTTTGTGTTGGGGGGGGGGGTGTGATTCAGCCATGATATTCGTGTTTGAATCACTCTGTTGTATCTCATCACAGAATTGATTAGAGGAGTGAAAACTTTTGGAGGAGTGCCTACCTCACCTGGGATGGGGTGGGATGGGGGCAGGAATAACCCCAAGGTTAGTTGTGGACATGTTTGATCTGAGATGCTTGTGATTCATCCAAGTGGAGATGTCATACATGTAATTGTAGACACAGATTTGGAGCTCAGAAGAGAGATCTAGGCTGGAGATATAAATTGGGTAATACCTTCCAGATGATATTTAAAGCCATAAGTATGGATAAAATCACTTAGGAAGAGAGCATGTTTTCAGAGGAGAGCCAGGATGCCTCTCTGACCCTCAGTTGTCTCATCTAAAACATGGAAGTAATGATCTCTCTGTTCAAGAAGTTGAGACACATTGATAACTCCTATTAGCTCTATGTCCAGCTCACAGTCTGCACTCACTATATGGTAATTGCTATTATTACCGTGGTAAAATCCCACAGCCTCATTCTCTGGAATGAGTTGGGACTAATTGACAGGAGAATGGAGAAGAGTAAATGAATGCATGAAGAAATGGACATGAATCTATAGGGATATGTCTGATATCAAAACATTAGCTTTCATTGTGCCAGCGTTTTGGGATTTTTTTTCTAATTTTTATTTTCTAGACAACCCTTCCCTTGCAAACAAGCTCCTATAATTCTCCCCATGAAAAATCAGCGGTCTTCATTTTTCTTAAGTGAGACTTTTGTGCCAGAATGACTTGTGAAGCTACCACCAGATTCATCAGCTTGGCAGGTTTTCATCATTGTTGCTATAGTCACTGATGGATTTGTTAAGAAATATCTAAATGTTCTTTTGGTAACATTATTTTCAGGAAGGCAAAGCCTTTACATTTCCAGACAGCAGCTTGGTTGTGAATGTGGGGAGACCACAAAACTATAACACATTGCACATGTCGACAAGGCTGTCTGGGCTTCTTGGCATTACTAATGATGATAATAATCCTGCTTGGTAGAGGCAGACCCTCCCTGCAGCTGGTGTCCTTTCTGTGCAGGGATGAGGTCATTCAGTGGGGAGGTGGGAAATGGAGCTGGGAAGGATGAGAGAAGAGGAGGGGAACAAACTGTCATGTCTGCATTCTTGGTGGAAAATAGAAACATATTTGCCACAGGCTTGCTTACTTATTTTTTAAGAACAGGGAATGGAAAGGCAAGGGTATGGTAAGGAGCTGTAGCATGGTAACAGCTTGGTTTTCCCCCAAGCTGCACAGTTATCTGTATTCACAGTCACCAGCTAATCAGATCTCCAAGGCATTGATAACCCTATGAATCTAATCTCTAGAATATTTGAAACTTCTCAGTCAGAGCAGGATATTCCAGCAATTTAGATCCCAGTAACTACTTTAGAGTTGTAAAAAAGCCCAATTCTAGACAATCCGCTTCTCTTTCTGCTCCAAATACGTCTTAAAAAGAGAAATTCAGAATTAATTTTCCTTTGGCAATGTAGTTAAAGGCATCAGCTTATTCTTCATCTAAATCTCAATGTTATCACCGAAAACAAATAAAGGGCTTTTTTTTAGTTTACCGGTACTAGTCAACTGATGTACCATAGATTTATTTCTAGAACTTGTATGCATGAAGACTATATGTCTTCAGAATTTGGAATTATTATAGTTGGTTGTTGTTGGGAGTTTTTGAGGGTAGGGCTTAGTGAAAGAGAGGTCACTTTGGCATCCCTGGGTAAGATCCTGGCTTAGGCACAACCAACCAGTCACAATCAACCATTTGGCCATATCTGCACAACTCTGATCAAATTGAAGAAGTACTAAAGAGGCTCTCAAGATGTTTTTGAACCCTTTAGAGGCAAGTCCAGGTCTGATTAGCCATTGTATCCCCAGTGCCTCAACCAGGCCTGACACAAGGTACTCAGCGAGTGATGAGTGTGTGAGTGAGCCAGTGTGCCCATTACCCATGGTTGAGGACTTCTGCTGTTAGCTAGTACAAATGACTGTGAGTAATTATGTGGAGGAAGAAATAATATTTTCTCCTGAATGCTGGAGAAAGAGGCTGAAATCTAATAAATTTATTAGCTGACTCTCAACAGTGCTCCTGACATGAGTTTTTAAGATACAACATAGAGGACTGGGCTGAAGGTCTGAAACCTAACCCTTTCACAAGCCACTAAAATTTCTTTACTTCAGTTTCCTCATCAGTAAAATGGATAACAACACTTTCTCTGCCCCACCTCCTAGGATTATTTTCAGCACTAAATCTTATTTATGGAAGAGAAACTAATATGAACCACAAAGGTAAGTTGTCGTTATTGGCATCTTTTGAGAATACAGTATCCTTACATTTTCTTTTTAAGATTTTATTTATTTATTTGAGAGAGAGCACAAGCAGAGGGGGAAGGTCAGAGAGAGAAGGAGAGTGAGAAGTATACTCCCCACTGAGGGAGTATATACTCCCCAACGTAGGGCATGTCAATCCCAGGACCCTGGGATCATGCCATGAGCTGAAGGCAGGTACTTAACTGACTGAGCCAGCCAGGTGCCCTTTCTTAAATGTTTTTAGAAGAAAGAAAAGACGTTTAATTCCTTGAAGAAAAGGTCCTTCAAAAGCATATTTAGTGGTGCTGTTGTTGTTAGTTGTTATTAAACCCTCTTTAAGATACATTTATTCAAAAAATAGTAACAGGCCTCTGCTCCCCTTCTGGAAAGTTTTGATGACTTATCTTCAAATTTTATGTGTTTAAAAACTAAAGTATGACATCTTACTTGAAAAAACCATTATTATTGATAGCCTCTGGAAGCAGCAAGGGTTATGAAGCTACTGACTGTGTATGATTAAGTGGTCACAAATAAAACATTGCTATTACCACATGTAAATTCTTTCCCTGAAGTTGGTGCCTCTGCAAACAGTGATTCAACTACAGTTGTCTATCATGGGACAATAGAATTGTCCTTGAAAGAGCACTGCATACAAGACAAGAAACAATGCCTCAGCCTTTCTTCTGTGGTCTTAATCAAACCATTTCACCTCCCTTAACCTCCTTAGCTTTCTTATTTCTTAACTATGAGAGCATTCCATGGCTCTCCAGCAGAGTTTTACTGCTCTCCCTAGAAGGCATTTGAAAAGGGGGATGGCATTCTTGGTTGTCAAAATGACAGGGTGGGCAAAAAATGATAGGGTGGAGATATACTACTGGCATTTAGTGGGCAGAGGTGGGTCTGCTAAATTTTCTACAGTGAGCAAATCAGACTCATGAAAGGAAGAATTGTCCCCCTGCATCATAAATATGCCCTCCTAAGAAACACTGGACCAGAGCATTTGAGAGTAAAAGGAGACACAGTTAACAATATAGGACTGTTTCAGGCAAACTGGGATATATGGACCATCTAGCTGCAGCCCAAGTCAACTGTAGTTTACATCGTCTTCCCACGTTCTTTTCAGTCCTCCTCTCAAATGACAAGATCCCGAGCTTTCCTGAACAGCCGTTACGGAAGTAGACAAGTCTGGACCACATACCTTCCGTGGTGTCTATTTTACCAGGAAAACTAGCAGCAGAGTTAAAGTTAGCTCACTTATTCATCCCTGAATTTGGTTATGTTTTAGTTACAGAGCCCCTCTTATTTCTCCCTTTCCCTCACCCTCAGAGCTTTGGGCACTGCCACCACTCAAGTTTGTGGCAGCTGCCTGAAGCATTTATTTGGGGGGTGGGCGGGGGAAGAGGAGGAAGGGAGAGTGGAGCCAGCTCTTCCCTGCAGCTGTAGCTAACCAGAGCAAGCTGCCTGCACAGACAGCTCACTCCATTTTCGGGGCCACCCTGAAGCCGTATCTGTGGGTGCAACGTTACTATGACACATCCCACCATGGGGTGTGAAGGGAGAAACTGCTCACTGCAATGGAGGTGCCAGATGATTCTTACACTACTTTCTGGACTGTCATTTAAAGAGAGAAAACATAACCCAAATCAGGAATCTTTTCTACTCTGTTGACATTTCAGCTAAAGAACACAGTCAGGTCCAGGTGGGTTTTATGTTACTTAGCTCCTGTACATGGACAAAGACTGGGATTCCAGCATTCCTGTCTAGCCTCAGGGTTTTCTCCTAGTTAAATTTACTTTCAGCTTCTTAAATTGTATTTCACTCTTTAAAGAAAATCTGCTGTGCAGAGTTGTATAAGGCTTGACATGATACAAGCCTTATGGTCTTGTATGATGGTCTAAACTAATTGTTTAAATATGCACTTGGACAATTGTTGAAAAACACTTGTTTATATCATGGAATAAAAGTTACCACATACACAATAGTAATTTTTCAAATCTAAATGAATAAAAGAGCATGGCAAAATAATAATAATAATAATAATAATTTAAAAAATAAATCAGGCATAAATTTTTTAGGCCAAAACAGAGTTCGTGTCTAAATTCAACTGAGAAAAACTGTAGAAATTTGCCTGATGCTGACAGACAACTAGCTCTCTTTCCCTTTCCTCTTTTATTTCTTTTTACCTTCTCACCCTGGCATTTCAGGATAGCCTTTGGGAACATTTGGCTTCTCTACCTTATAGAAAAGTGGCAAGTATAAGCCTTGGCAACAAACAGACCAATCTTTTGTTGCATTTAGTACTCCTTTAGACAAATATTATCTCTTTTAAGGGACAAACAGACCCAATAAAGATCAGAAGTTAGGCCATTGCTTTTCTAACTTTCCCATGAAACCTTTAGGTTTTTCCAGAACTTATCAAAGATGGAAGAGTCAGTTTGGGGAAGGCTTTTTAAAAAAATCTCTTCAGTGTTGTAAGGGAGGTTAATAAGGTACTAGAGGGTACCTTTTTTAAATTTAGTTAGAGAGAGAGGGAGAGAGAAAGAGCAAGCACAAGTTGGGGGGAGGAGCCCAGGGAGAAAGATGCCCCACTGAGCAGGGAGCCTGATGCAGGACTCCATCACAGAACTTTGGGATCATGACCTGAACTGAAGGCAGATGCTTAACCGACTGAGCCACTCATTTTTTCTTTTATTTATATATACCTCACTTCCAAAGAACATGCCGTTCAGAAGAATTAAGTAATATAATTGAGGGAATTGGGGTAATTGGAATATGAAGTTGGAGATAAGAGTGGAGAACAGAAATATATACTACCCAATCCTTTATGATTGTGGAAGTATGATTGTGGAAGTAATTCACAAATTTAGCTCTAAGCTTTCTAGTGCCCTAAATTAAAAGAAACATGCTATTTTAATCACCCAGCTTAACCTATGGCATCACAGGATAGTGTGCAGGAGCAAATGGATTTTATTTGTTCATCCATTTACCAACATTTCTTGAGCACCTTCTAATGTATTTGGGAGCTTATATTGACAGAGAGCTTGGGCAGTATCAGAGAAAGGCACCTTTATTAGATTTGTGTGAAATGCTCTGTATGAAAGTATAGAATCTCTTAAAATTGATTTTAACCTAAAATAGAATGTTTATCTGTTTGTGAACAAATCCAAATTATATCAGACACATTTTCATGAATTTCTTTTTTAACAGAAGTCTTGGTAAACTTCCTCCAGGTCTCATTAAATTATCACCTGTGACCTTGAAACATGACTGTCTGAGTACATGTGTCTTAAACCACAAAAGTATTTCCTTGATAAAAGTCTTCAGAGTCAGAATTTGGCCATAGGCAGTTATGGAATGCCCTCTATGAAACTCATTGTTTTCCAGTATTTTAGGCAGCAAGATCCCTTTTCAAATTATCTTATGCCCACCCTCAATATAGAAAACACATGTAAGTGATATTTTGTTAAGTGTAAATTCATTTTTAAATTTTAACATATCTACTTATTATCCAGACAGTTGATGATACCAATGAAACCCTTTCCATGAATCATAAATTTGAATGGATGATAATTATTTTCTTTTGGCCCCAGCATCTTATTTTTTTCCACATTCTGTTTTATTGCAGTTTTTTTAAAATTCATTTTGATGCCTCAGTATATGCTATGCAATTAGACTAATCCAGAATCTTTTTAAAAAGTCAGAAATAATTTTATTTCAAAATTGAATAACTAATAAAAGCTAACTGCTCACATTCCTAAAAACATACATTTTGTTATGTTTTATATATTACAAATACATAATTTAACATTTTTATATCATATTTATAAATATATATTTTACATTTAATCATATTCATAATGTGAAATATAAAATATTTTACATATTTATACATAAATAAATACTATAAATATTTAATACAAAATGTCACACAGGAGATATACACAACTTACCAACACACCTTAAAATTATCCATTAAATTATCATGACCTATGTGTTATCTGTTAGGCTACCAATGACTAGAACTTGTTGTCGGAGAGTCCAGCTTGTACAGAGCTGACCAAGATCCAATGATACAGACTTGTAATGAGCAGATGTTGTTGAAAGTTTGTTTTTTCTTCTTTTTTTTTTTTTAAGATTTATTTATTTGTTTGAGAGCGAGAGAGAACATGAGTCGGGGGAGGTGCAGAGAGAGAGAGACTCCTCAAGCAGACTCCTTGCTGAGGAGACTGCCACAGGGCTCAAACCAGAGACCCTGAGATCATGATCTAAGCTGAAATCAAGAGTCCTTCACCAGCTGAGCCACGCAGGCACCCCACTTTTTTTTTAATCTTTCCTTGACATGTAATTGACCATGGCACACATGTGCTGTAGTAATGTACTTCATTGCAGTTTTGCCTGAACAGACATCCACATTCCAGAAATCAACTAAAGATTGATACAGAGCAATACCTTTCCTAATGAACAGCACATTTAAAAGAGATTCGTCTTTGTGCCCCAAAATTGCAGGAGGAGCTTTTGGTCCAAGGTCTAGGTAGATGGTGGATAGTGGCCGTGGTAATGCTTTTTGGTGATGATGTGTACATGTGTACACGTATCCTACTAAAATTCAGTACATCCAGTTGGAGGATGGGCCATATGGCATCATTTGTGTTATTATTGTCACTTTGTTAACTGAACCTTTACGTGAGACTAAGAAAGCCTCTCCTCCCTTTCTCTGGGCTTAAATTGGAAATTCTATGCTAGCCTGGAAAAAGAGAATCTCAGGCATGAAGATACAAAACCAAAGAGAAAGTATTAACACCAAGGACCCACAGATAAATTAATGCTATATTTTTTCCTATAACCAATTTCAAAAGTAATTATATTTAAAAATTTTACAAAAGCAAAAATGAAAGTAGGTATCCCCCAGTAATAATCATATAAATTTGTTTCAGTTGTTTCACTTTTTCTACTTGGAATATGGCAAAGTTATAAATAAATTTAATGTTTAATCTTGTTTACATCTATAAAAATCTAAAATGCCTTTTAGTTATTTTCTACAGCTTGGTTTTTTTCACAGAAAGGAAACTAGGTTGGGCAAGGATAAGATGACTGGAATTTTAAAAATCTGCAATGTGTAATTTCCCCTAAGTGAAATTAAATTTAGTTCAACTCTGAGATAAATGCTATGTATGACACCACTGAAGTTGGAGCTCTCCTGCTCTTCATTTGGTTACCAGTCATTATTCCTCATTTCTATTCTCTCCAGAAATGAGGGTTTTCATGCTCTGTTGACCATATGCTTCCTGTGCCTTTATCTCTTATACCCTACATACTGCTCCAATTTGGGCCACAATTGTAAGTCCTTGTATAATTCACCATAGCAAGATTTCTATCCCAGAAGTGGCTTGAAAAGACATAGTTTCCTAGGGCTGCTATAACAAGTTACCATAAATCGAATGGGTTATAACAAGAGAAATTTATTCTCTCACAGTTCTGGAGGCTAGAAAGCTGAAGTCAGGTGCCAACAGGGCTTTGCTTTCTCCAGAGGCTCTGGAAGAATTCTCCTTGCCTCTTGTAGTGTCTGGTGGTTGTCAACAGTCCATGGATGGTAGTGGTGGTGGTAGTAATGCTAAAATCTGCCTCTGTCTTCACATGATTGTCTTCCTTCAGCGTGTAGTCTGTGTCCAAATTCCCTCTTCTTTTTTTTTTTTTTTTTTTAAGATTTTATTTATTTGGGGCGCCTGGGTGGCTCAGTGGATTAAGCCGCTGCCTTCGGCTCAGGTCATGATCTCAGGGTCCTGGGATCGAGCCCCGCATCGGGCTCTCTGCTCTGCAGGGAGCCTGCTTCCTCCTCTCTCTCTGCCTGCCTCTCTGCCTACTTGTGATCTCTCTCTCTGTCAAATAAATAAATAAAATCTTTAAAAAAAAAAAAAAAAAAGATTTTATTTATTTATTTGACAGAGAGAGAGGTCACAAGTAGGCAGAGAGGCAGGCAGAGAGAGAGGAGGAAGCAGGCTCCCTGCAGAGCAGAGAGCCCGATGCGGGGCTCGATCCCAGGACCCTGAGATCATGACCTGAGCCGAAGGCAGCGGCTTAATCTACTGAGCCACCCAGGCGCCCCCAAATTCCCTCTTCTTATAAGGACACAAGTCATTGGGTTAGGGCCCACTCTTACCCACTATAAGTTCATCTCGTTTACATCTACTAAGACCATATCTCCAAATAAAGTCATATTCAGAGGTTCTCAGTAAGCATGAATGGGAGGACGTAGGAAGACACACACCTGATACAGGTAGGAAGAATCTTGTTAAATTTGCTCAACTTCTTGAGCATTTAGGAATCTGCACTTAAACATTTTTACTTGTCTGATATCAAACAAAGCATCCATGAGCTTTCCTTCCACTTAGGATGTAGGTATTTGTTTTCTCTGTATTGTCTCTTACCTGGAAGTCTATCCAAAGCCACAGAAACCCTAACTAATCAATTCCTCGGTCACTCTCATAGCATATGCCGAGTCTGTATCATTTTATAAAATTGCCCCTCAGGGCCCAGTTTTGTTCTCCAGTATTCATATGCAACTGCAAATCAAAGTAAATTACATGCAAGTGTTTTCAGGCATGGATTCTTGCCCACAGTTAACTTCATCCCAAATTCTATACTTTGTTCTTTGTACATCTGGACATTAAGCTTACTTAAACTTGTATAATATTCTCCCTAAGGCATTAGCTGTGAAGAGCTACATTATCCCAGATTCTTTTACCACTTGAGCTTTGCTAGTATTCTAAAGGCTGGCCAAAGGTCAAATATTGTATGCTTTTAAGATAGTATATAGTGTTTAAATCCCCTCCTTAACCAAAGATGCAGTTATACTGAAGAGGGAACTCAGGGCAAAGGTCACAAACTAGCCAGACACCACATTCCTTCCCAGATATGTTTTCTTTGACCTGATGGTTTTTTTAAAAAATTGAGTTAGTTGCTAAAGAGAGCAGATACCATAAAGAAATCCAGGTATCTGGCTTTTTTTGAAAACTCGAAGATGGGTTCACATTTCTGCAGCTGTCCCTTCAGATAGAATATGGGTTCTCACCTGCACAGTGGGCCAGTTTGAACTAAACCATTTCATTCATTTATGTTACCTATCTGGCTGTTATTGGCATTTGAGTTGTCCACCCCTGACCCAAGACTTAAGAATTCAACCTTCATTTTCTTCCTGATTCTTCCTGATGTGGTTCAAATAACTGTATTGATCATACTGAGGCAAAGAGAACAGATCATTGTTTTCCTTCCTTCTGGTTTACACTGTCTCTTGGCAGATTTCCACCAATACCCCCAAGTTCAGTGGTAAGGTGCACACCTTCAGTCACAGGGCATCAGAATTCCATAGGCTTTCCCCTCTTTTTTTCTCACTATCCTAGGTGTTACAGTTGAATTCAGATGTAAGAACTGAAAATTTCCAAAGTGGAAGGTAATTTCAAACTAAGTCTCATGTTAGTCTCTTGAGGTTGGATTTCATTATCACAGCACAGGCCCTTCCTGAAATTTTTAAATGTGATTTCCTAGCCTGTGGATCCTCTTATGGCCCTTTTTACTTAACCCTTTCTGCTTCCATGTTCTGCCGTTTACTCCTTGGTCCACATTATTCCAACTTCAGATTAGAATCATCTTTCTGGAAGTCTCCTATCTAGACTCTTAATAGTATCTTTTCTATAGTCACTGGTCTTGCCCTATAGAACATCTCTGGGCAACCCCTATCCTGGGTTTAGGATCTCCCAGTTCTCTCTGTCCTATTCTCATCACATCAATTTCTTCTTACATTCATAGTGTTTCTGTAGAGGGCTATCACCTAAACCATTGACTTTAGGATCCTGAACAATGCCTCTCTAGCTTTCTTGGAATCATCAGTATCACTAAAACACCCTCTTAGTTTTTCATTATCTCCAATGTCATTGGCACACTAGATTCATTCAGCCGATGGAATATTATATTCACTATATGACTCATGTGGCTACGTGGTCCTCTCCAGAATTCACAGAACATATTATCATGTTATGACAGTCACCACCTTAATGGTAGAAAAACCCTAATTTGTGTTTCCTCATGTTAGTAAATCTTAAAAAACCCATCTTTACCTTTATTTTAAAGCTTCTTGGAATTTCCGATTGTAAAAGTAACATGTTTATTATAGAGGATGTAGAAGACACACAAAAATACAAAGATAAAAATAAAAATTACTCATAACTGTACCAAATACAGAGAACCGTTGTTAACATCTTGATATGTTTATTTTAACATATACATTTTAATCTCTTCCTGTCCCAGTTCTTTAGTTCTCAAACACTCTTGAGAGAAGGGTAATTTTTGTGACTAAATTTAGAGAAAAGAGTTCTATAACCCAAGAAAAGTCTAGCCTTAATATTTCATAATGTTCTCAATATTGTACACATTCCTGCTTGGTTTATGTTAAATTTAGCCCTCTACAATATGATGAATATTGGGTTTTTTATCACTACCCACCAAGGAGTACAAAGATTATCTCTACAGTCCTCTCATTTTTCTGATAGAATAGATTGTATCATGGGCCACCCATATGTAGAGAGCCCTGGCTTAGTCTTAGGCATTTGTCATGAACTGAATTATGTACCTTGCCACCCCAAACTCATATAGTTGAAACCCTCCTCTCCCCACAATGTGATGGTATTAAGAAGGGGGGCCTTTGGGTGGTAATTAGCATTAGATGAGGTCATAAGGGTAGAGTCCTCATGAATAGGATTAGTGACCTTACAAAAATCATAAGACAGATTCCTTCCTTTCTTGGCTCTTCACCATGTGAGGACAGTGAAGTCAGTAGTCTGCAGTCGGAAGAGGGCCCTCACCAGAGCTTGACCATGCTGACACCCTGATCTTGGACTTCCAGCCTCCAGAAGTATGACAAATTTCTCTTCTTTGTAAGCCACTCAGTCTGTGGTATTCTGTTAGCAGCCCAAACTAAGACAGCATTCAAGGATGTAGATCCTGACAGATCTGGCTCTAAAGACACAGATGAAAAGAGGTTCATACTTACCCAAGGTCATGAGAGCCTGATGGACCAAGATCTTAAGCTAGGGCTTGAAAGGGGGAAAGGTAAGCAGTAGAGGAAAATTGTTCAGGTGTATTTTATAATAGAAAAGTGATAGGGACCAATAATTATTATTGGCTGAGAGCATAGCAAGCTCCTAGCTGGAAACCAAGTCTGATTCAGCTCTGAAATCTTCTTACAACATTTTCAGCTGATGAACTGATGCATCTCTAATACATCATTCCATAAATATTGTTAATTATTCTGCACTTCACATTCACCTTTTAAAATTTTGTGAGTGGGCACCTGGGTGGCTCAGTTTGTTAAGCGACTGCCTTTGGCTTAAGTTGTGAACCTGGAGTCCCAGAGTGGAGTCCACATCGGGCTCCCTGCTTAGCTGGGAATCTGCTTCTCCCTTTGACCCGCTCCACTCTCATGCTCTCTCTCTCTTTCTCTCTCTCAAACAAAATAAAGTAAAATTTTATGAGAGGCTTTTTAGAAATTTATTTAATAACCTAGAGATACCTATTTTAAACAAATGTTATTTAGTATTAAAATAAATTAATTGCAGTTGCTAACCTTACTAGCTGGTGATACAAAGATAAGGAAAGTTCATAACATAGTCTAGTTGAGCTAAATAGCATCTAGGTGAGAAATGTTTCTAGCACTTGCTGGCTTATGTGCTAGTGATGAAAAAGGATGTCATAATTAATACAGCTAATGTTCAGTATATAGGCAGCTATAAACAAATGGCTCATTGCTTTGGACAGCCATACAATCAGGGGACAGCTTCAAACCATTAAAAAAAAAAATGAAAAGGTGGTTTGTCTACAACTTTGAAGTAGCTCTATAAGAGGAAGTAATGATTGGATTTCTCAGGGTGGCAGATTGTAATGGAAAGCTCTGGACCTGGAGTCAGAAAAACTGGTCCTGGCAGAGCCAACCTTTAGTTGTTATAATCTTTGCATATCGTATGCTTTCTTTACTTCTCCAGGGAACTAGATAAACTTCTCTAATATTCTGCAACTTCGCATTCTCCACACGTGTCTGATCATTCTACAGGAAATAGTGAGATATTACTTTAAGGAAAGATGATGTGATCTCTAGTACTAAGCTTCTTGTCCAGCCTTAGGCATGTCAGTTTCAGATACTCATTACATCATCAGGGAAAAAGGCCAATAAAAGCCTAGACCTCTCAAGCAGTAGAATCTACTTATAAATTGGAATGGACAGAGTAGCTGCGGTTTTTCAAAACTCATGTTCTTGGGTATTACTAAAATGCATTTTATGTGCTGCATCTTGTTCAAGTTTTCGTGATGTGTCCCTGTAAAAGTCTGCTGGCCTCCTGCAAGCAGGGAATATGTCTTTGGTTATCTGTTACCAGTTAGCTCAGTTGGTTAAAATCCAAGACAGTGGGATCAGGCTCCATATGGGACAGTTGGCTTCATTCAGAACAGTCCCAGCTTGCCCAGCTGGTTCAGAAATGCATGCATTTGATCACAGAGGGCAGAAGTGTGCAAATGACTGGTTCAGCATAACCTATTCCTCCTACTAGAAAATCTCTCAGAGCCCATGTAATTCTGACAGAGGTTATTGACCTCAGACTTGTTTAGAATTATTGTGAGCACAAGCCATGACAATTTATGCATTCCTTAAAGATCCTGATGACCTTTCACCCAACTGGCCATATAAATCTTTCTACGTTTTGAGAGACTCTGATGAAAACAGCTTGTTATTGGAGGCTCTCTGACAGGTGCTGTGCTAAGTATAATGCATGCAATCTCTCATTCACACCTCAAAGTAATCCCATGCAATATGTACTATTTTTATTCTTTTGCAGTTGAGAAAACCGTGGCTGGAAGAAGTTATCTGGCCCAAATCCGCTGACTGGCAAAGCTAGGACTCCAGTCTAAGTGTGTCTGACCCCAGAACCCATGCTTTGATCCACTCTACTGCCTCTCTTACGATACTCTACAGTTTGGGATTTAAGAAACTGTGATAAGCTCTTAACTATGGCATGAAACCTTCCACAGTCAGATGCTTGTGAGTGGGTATGTGTTTTAAGTTGTAATTTCTTGATGAAAAATGAGGTCACCTCTTTTCTCAGGCAGAGAAAACCTGACAAACGGTGAATTCAGGCAGATGTCTGTTCTTGGATGTGTCTGTAAGTCTACCATTAGTAACCTCCTCTCTGCCCCAGCAGCTTGAGATACTCACATCCCAAATATAAAGCTTTTTGTTCAGCTTTAGTTCGTCAAACTTCTAGTTCAAACACAAACTCCCATAGTGGGCAAGTTGAAAGTCCACTGCTTTCCTTTGAATTCCCCAGCATCTCACCATCACCTCAGTGTACTTTATACCCTCAAACCCAGAGGCACCAATGGATCAGTCAGACCAATTTTTCCTGATCTTCTCAGCAGTAGAACTGCACAGGCTTTTCAGTAGAAGGGGGAAGCTATAAAATGTCTCCTGTTGGAACATTGAGTAAAGCCCTGATTTGTCCCATGGAGCCACAGTTTCATCTGTGAAGTTTAATTTAAAGTTTAATCATTGAGCAATGGGGTTAGTATTCTGGAACTGTTCTTTCTGACCTTCTGAACTTCACTCACACTTGAGTGAAAAGGGGCAGCTTGAATGCATGCAGAAGGCATTTGGTACAAGTTCAGGGAAAGGTCCTTTGTCCTTGGTAATATGCAGCTCTTACGGTATATTCCTTTTGAGACTTTGTAAATGGTGATGAAATGAAGGCTGCCTTCAGGGTAATTTCTCTTTTTCCCAGTCAGCAGTACAAAGTAAGACTCCAAAGTTCATGGTTTTCCTTTTTAAAAGATCATACTGACTCAATTTACTATTGACACAGGAAGTATACTCAGAGTTGAAGAGCCTCTAGATAATCTAAGTTGTTTCCATTGTCCAGCTTCTGGGAAGCTATCATTTTAAAAAACAAAATACCTCTTACAATTTTTTAAAAGAGCTTTATAAATCACTGCCCTTTGATGCTATTAAAGAACAAGGTCTTCCATTTCACATTCTTCTTGAGATCTTGTAAAACCCTTCACTCATGTGTCCTTACCCTGACCTCCTTTTATTTTCATCTCCCTGATCCATTGCTATCATCTGCTTTTCACTTGTGGCCTTTCTTCCTTCCCTTCAGGGAATGGTTTTTCAGCACCTATTATGTAAATAACTAGCAGTGTGCTAGACACTGAGGAGGTGAGGGATGAACATGAAGACAAAGGCCATGTCCTCCAAGGACTTAAAGTGTAGTTCAGAGGTTGCATCCATAAAAGGCAGGGGGAGATGGGAAGGTGTATAAGGGAGTGGAAAGAGGCCAGGTACAGGACAGAGGGCTGATTGGGACTACGCCAAAGTGGAAAGGACATGGCACTTCTGAAGAGATCAGTCATGATGCAGCTCCAGCTTATTGAAACCATCCTAGAATGCTAGCCCAGCATTGTCAGAGCTTCCAGTTTGTCTAGAGAAGTCAGAAATCCAGATTTTTCTTATGTGCCATCTCCAGGTTTTTTTTAAATGCTGGCAACTAATTCACATTCTTCAAAAACACTGTGTAGGCCAAACAAAACATGTATGTGGGCTGAATTCAACCCATGGTCCTTTAATTTAGGGAGTTTTGGTCTGGTTAGTGAGGTAAATCACACATGTATGAAATCATTAATTTAAAATGCAGCCCGTATGACTAAGAATCATAATGAATGACACAGACTGTTCCTGCTAGAGTTCAGAGAAAGGAGAAGGAGGACTGGGGAGATGGGACAGTGATGGGCACCAGGTGCTGTGGCCTCAGCTGTGCTGGGCATCTTGAGGGACAATGAGGAAAAGATATGGATGGATATGTGTTGGGAATTTGGTTGACCCACTGAGGTCTGGTGGTCGACAGCCTCCAGTGCCAGACTAGGAGGTTGGGCTTTACCTTCTCTGTCATGGGGAGCCATTGAGGATTTGCTGATCTGCAGTTTTAGAAAATAAAATCTCTTGGTGGGTAAAGGGACAAGGTAGCATGCAAAGAGAAACCATCAGGAGACTCTTGCTTCAGTGCTTTACCCCGTTTTCTATTCCTCTTCCTCTTACACCCCTCTACAGCACAAACCAAAACTTTCCTCCTAAAGAAGCCTCCCCCTGGCAGGGTAGCTTTGAAGTATGCCAGTACCCTAAAACAGAACAGTATAACAAAATCAGACCAGATTAAAGTAGCAAGGAAGGGGGGAACCCTTAGCTTCCACCTCTCATTAAGTGAAAACCACTGTTTAAAAAAGAAATAAGGTATGCCTTTAAGATATATACATATATCCTAATACCAAGCTCTATTTAATACAAGCTACATATCTATGTGGCTCTAAAATGGGGATGGGAAGGTGCAGAACTATATTCTCCTTAGGTATATGAGTTATTTAGGAATAGCTCAGCAGTAGCCACATACACACTTTTATTACATTATATTATTACATTTATTAGCAAAAAATTTTTAAGGATCCCATAGATGTGCATAGGGAAAATGGCCTTCCTTTTCAATCAAAACAGAAGAGCACTATTAGAAAAATTTTAAAAAGGAAGAAAGAATATAAAATTTTAGATATTAGAATATACAGTGATCTTCCACATATACCTAGCATACCAAAAATGAATCATCCCTAAGTGCCCAGTTGAGTGCATTTGTGAGATGATGGGCTCCCCTTGTACATCACTGGACAGTTACCTGGGCCCCATCTCTGGACAGTGGGAGTTGGGTAGTTTAAGGTGGGCCAAACATGGACTTTTGAAACAAATCTTCACAGCTGGTTTAGGACCCTACATGACTTTGCTTAGAAACTAGAATTTCAATTTTTGGCCAAAGTAGGCAACTCTTAGTCATTCCAGATGTGATTATGCAAGGTTTTAATTTTCTAGGACCCTCATTTTACTTATTCCTCTTTACTCAACATTTTCATCATTTTACTTCTTACTAGTACTCTACCAGAGAATGAGAGGAGAAAGACAAAAAAGCGAGAACTGAGGCTCCTGGGTGGCTCAGTGGATTAAAGCCTCTGCCTTCAGCTCAGGTCATGATCCCAGGGTTCTAAGATAGAGCCCCACATAGGACTGTCTGCTCAGCAGGGAGCCTGCTCCCCCCCCCCCCGCCTGCCTCTCTGCCTACTTGTGATCTCTCTGTGTCAAATAAATAAATAAAATCTTTTGGGGAAAAAAAAAGCCAGAACTAATATATATTAATTTATTTATGATTTTTATTTATTTGAGAGAGAGGGAGAGCATCACTGGGAGGAAGGGCAGAGGGAGCAGGAGAAGCGGGCTTCCCACTGAGCAGGGAGCCTGATGCTAGGATCATGACTTGAGCCAAAGGCAGATGCTTAACCAACTAAGCCACCCAGGCACACTGTTGGGGGTTTTTTTTTGTTTTTGTTTTTGTTTTTTTTAAGAGTTATTTGAGAGAGAGAGAGAGAGAGAGCATGAGCAGGGGGATGGAGCAGAGGGCAAGGGAGAGAAGCAGACCCCCTGCTGAGCGGGATGCCTAGCAGTAGGGCTTCATCTCAAGACCCAGAGATCCTGGCCTGAGCCGAAACCCAGAGTTGGACTCTTAACGGACTGAGCCATTCAGGCACCTTAAAACTATTTCATAAAAACCCATTTTACCTTATCATAAGAGCAATAATAATAATAATACCAGTAACAAGAGCTAGTACTTCTTAAACATTTATTACATTCCAGGCATTACCTAAATGCTTTAACATATTAATTCATTTAATCCTCACCAACTCTATGAGGTCATCCCATTACCCTCCCGATTTTGAGGTATTAAAATGAAACCATAGAGAGGTTATTACATTAACCAAATGTCTCATAATTTAGAAGGATCAGAAGCAGTATTTGAAGCCAGGAAGACTGACTCTGGAGGCTTCACTTTTTTTTTTTTTTTTTTTTTGTGGTGAAATATATAGAAAACATGAAATTATTGTTTTTACCATTTTCAAGTACGCAATTCAGTGGCATTGTCATACAACCAACACCACCATTCCATTTCTAGAACTTTTTCATCTCCCCAAATTGAGAGCCTTCACTTTTAAATACCACTCTCTAATACCTCCCCAAAAGTACTTGAATATCTGGAAATGTTCACTATTTGTGGTGGTTTTGTCTACTTTTAATACAGAAGATTTAATACTTTTTCACTCTTAGCATCCATTACTCTCCATTTGCCCTGGGTGCCACTGCATGATCACACAGCCTGTCCCTGATACAGTCAGTTGCCCCAGCCTGTCCAAGCTTCAGACTGCTGCTGTCTCTTCCCAGATATTTGTGTATTGGCACCTGCATGGGCAGTGACAGCTACATCACTTCTTCTGGCACTCTTTTGACATTGATTCTAAGATGCATCCTACTATCAGGGGCATCTGGGTGTCTCAGTCATTTGAGTGTCCAGTCTTGGTTTCGGCTCAGGTCCTGATCTTAGGGTGGTGTGATTAAGCCCTGAGTTGGGCTCCGTAGACCACAGGGAGTCTACTTGAGATTCTCTCCCTACCCCCCAAACCCCATCTTTCTCTGTCTCTCAAATAAATAAATAAATCTTAAAAAAAAAAAGAAAGATGCATCCTAATATCAAAAAACTTCAAATCATAAAAGTTTAATAGCCATGTATCTTACTTAGGCTTAAGTAAATTCAGTGTTCTAGGCTGATATGTCACTGTGAAGTAGCTTGTCCTCGTTCCTCAACACTCAGCCTACCACTACGTGTTCCAAGGTTCATCCCTTCCTGCCTAGATTGCTATCATATATGGTCTCCCAGTTCTGAATTTCTTGGACAAATTGGACATCATGAAGCCTATAATCTTGAGCTGCTTGTCTAGTCTCTCTGAGCCAATAGACCTTTTGTTCAATAGGAGAGGAGCATAGAATAGATAAGTTTCCTTTTTTTTTTTTTTTTTAGATTTTTTTTTTAATTTATTTATTTGACAGGCAGAGAGGCAGGCAGAGAGAGAGGAGGAAGCAGGCTCTCCACAGAGCAGAGAGCCCGATGCGGGGCTCGATCCCAGGACTCTGGGATCATGACCTGAGCTGAAGGCAGAGGCTTTAACCCACTGAGCCACCCAGGCGCTCCTAGATAAGTTTCCTTTTGATTCATAAGACTAAGATTCTAGTTCCCAGACATCTTCAAGATGGAGATGGAATTTGGAGGTCATTGCTGCTAAAATCAAAAGAACTTAAGCTAGATTAAACATTTCCTTGTTATTATTTTACCACTTGGCATCTTGTTTTCTTTACTGCTGAGGTACCAGGGTCCTTGCCTGCTACTTGTGAGCCATCTAAGACCTTTTTACCAGTGCCTGGGTGGCTCAGTGGGTTAAAGCCTCTGCTTAGGTCAAGATCTCAGGGTCCTGGGATCAAGCCCCACATCAGGGTCTCTGCTCAGCAGGGAGCCTGCTCCCACCCCCACCCCCTGCCTCTCTGCCTACTTGTGATCTCTGTCTGTCAAATAAATAAATAAAATCTTTAAAAAAAAAAAAAAATATTTTTAAAAATAAAAAAGAATAAATGAAACAAGATGGGATTGGGAGGGAGACAAACCATAAATGACTCTTAATCTCACAAAACAAACTGGGGGTTGCTGGGGGGAGGTGGGATTGGGAGAGGGGGAGCGGGCTATGGACATTGGGGAGGTGAGGCGAACCATAAGAGACTATGGACTCTGAAAAACAACCTGAGGGTTTTGAAGGGTCAGGGGTGGGAGGTTGGGGGAACAGGTGGTGGGTAATGGGGAGGGCACGTTTTGCATGGAGCACTGGGTGTTGTGCAAAAAGAATGAATACTGTTACGCTGAAAAAATAAATAAAATGGAAAAAAAAAGAAAAAGAAAAAATAAAATAAAATAAATAAATAAATAAATAAAACCTTTTTACCCCCAGACTCCACCTCTGCCCTACTTGTTCCCAAATAATACCCAGTATTTCTTCCCTTTTTCCCTGTCTCCCCAGTTTTAAAAATATATAATAGAAAAGTTTAAAATTGGCCCCATCCTTAATAATGATTTGACTAAACCATTAAAAGTGTGAATGTCTTATTACTTTATATCTGAATAGCTATATTATTACTATAAGTGTAATTATTAATATATTATCTGAAACTTACTACTTAATTAAAAGAATAGTGGTCTTAACTTTCATATATGTATTTGGATAGAAAGAGAGAGAGAGATAGATAGATAGATAGATAGATAGATAGATAGGAAATTTATAAACCAAATTTAAAGACTCTTGAACTTCTACCCACCCTGAACAATTAGCACCTTAGGTGCAGGGATGAATACTTTCTTGTTCAGAATTTGACAGTCTTTTAGAAGTTATTTTAAGGGTTATTTTAATTTGGAACCATGACTTTTCATTTTGAAAAAAGAGGGGATGCGCCTGGGTGGCTCAGTGGGTTAAGCCTCTGCCTTCAGCTCAGGTCATGATCTCAGGGTCCTGGGATCGAAACCTGCATCAAGGCTCTTTGCTCACCAGGGAGCCTGCTTCCTCCTGCCCCTCTGCCTGCCTCTCTACCTACTTGGGGGATCTCTCTCTCTCTCTCTGTCAAATAACTAAATAAAATCTTAAAAAAAAAAAAAGTTGAGGGCACCTCAGTGGTTCAGTCAGTGAAGTGTGCAGCTCTTGATTTCAGCTCAGGTCATTATCTCAAGGTTGTGAGATTGAGCACCACATCAGGTTCTGCAGTAGACATGGAGCCTGCTTGGGATTTTTTCTGTCCCTCTCCTTCTGCCCTCTCTCTCTCTCTTTCTTTCCCTCCGTTATTGAAGGAAAAAAAAAGTTGACTCACCAGTTTCTTGGTTTTGATTTTGTTTTGGGGATTGTTGTTGGGGTTTTTTTTTCCAATTTATAAGGTCCCAGGGAAAGAAGTCAGCCTACTTAAAACCTCATCAAAACTCTGGGCTTCAGGGCACAGAGGAAAACTAATTTTTAAAAGCATCTCACTTCTTCTTTCTGTAAAGAGGGCTCCAGTTAAAAAGGTAAACTGATTTTTCTCTGTTATTTGAAGTATGGGTAAAAAAAACCTATCAAATGTTGAAATCTCTCTACTGGTTTCCCTAGACAATAAAAAATAAATAATGTTGATGATAACCATTGCCCATAACTATATGCTCACATCTAATCCTCTCAAAACTCAACTTCAGGAACTTTCGTAAATCAAGTAGAAGAGCCCTTGTCTTATTTTTGTTTTGTTCCTTCTGATTTCAGAGATCTTAGAGGAATGTACATTTTAGATGTGAGTTTGAGTCTTTTATAAACCTTAAGGAGCCTTCTTTTCTTTCTAGAGTTACTGGATCTTCTGAGAATGTTATTAGGATATGGTAGATTGGAAAGACAGAGGATGTATCAAAGTAAACATTTTATGAGCTTCTGCTTTGCAGTTTAATTTACGAAATAGACAAAACCTCTGAGTATTTCCTGTATATCTTAAAAGACAAATTTGTCACCAGTTCTCCAGCCCCACTGTCCTTCTTTTTCCAACTACCCACCCCACCCCCAAACACACACACATACTTTTTTGCTCTTGTTGTTTTTAACATTAAAGCCACTTATCAGATGTGGGACTGGTGTGTGTGTTTGCAGGCACCATGCTGGATTAAGTATGCTGTAATTTATTGTCTTAATTTATGGCATATAAACCATTTTTCTTTTCTTTTCTTTTTTTTTTTTTTTAATGTTTTAACAAGTGTAGCCCAATACTAAATATGGAGAACTTTAAAAACCCCTTGGCGCTCTAGAGGATAGAAGTCCCTGGAGTGGAGGAAGGGAGACTAGCAGAGGGCTTGGAAAATGCTTACAGTCCTAAAGAAACTTGCAATTCCCACTGGCTGATTTTCTTTAACCTCGTATTCACTGAGGGCGTGTTGGTAAATCATATTAATACATAGGAAATTTTTAGTAAGTTCCATATTGCCATCTACATAAGATCTATTTTAAAGAAATTCAGCAGTTAGATTTTCACACATTAAGTAGGCTGGTAGAGGGGAGATTTGAACAAAAAAAAAAATCTAAATAAACAAACGTGTTCCTGTCACTGCTCGTTTATGCATGGAATATCAATCTGTTAACATATGCATAGCAGAATGTGTGATATAAGGAGAAACAGGACACCGTTCTTGTTTTCCGGTAAGTCTGATAAGTTTGAGAACCATGAACTCAAATGACATGAGATAGAATATTGAAATTGATATCATTGATCTATACATTGAGGAATCTACTTGGTATTATGTGTTAATGGCAAGTAAATGTGGATCCCTGGCCCACTGCTACTCACAGTGTTGTCTGAGTACCAGCTGCATCAGCATCAGGTATGAGGATTCTCAGCCCCCAACCCCAGACCTACTGAATTCAAATCTCCCAGGGGGTGCAAATGGTGTTTCAAGAGGTTTTTATGTTTTAAGAGTCTCCCAACTAATTCTTACCATTCAAGTTTGAGAACCATTGTTCTAAACTTCAGTTCCCAAGCTATTACAATCCTCATGGTGGGCATTATCATCCAAAGTAACAAGTGAGGAGTGGGAAATCAGAGAGATAAGTAACTTTGCTAAAAGTCATATCGCTAACACTATAGCAGTCTAGATTCAATACCAGTTCTGTTGTACCATTTCATAAATCTGTACTCCCTCTTCTATTCCTGCTATCTCATCCTAGAAATTATTGTCAAACATGAAAGCCATTTTTCTAAAGATTTCCATCTTGGTTTTCAACTTTTCATATTATTCTTTCCTAACTAAAAAGGTACTCACTTTAATAATTTTATCACTGCTGTAATGCGCATAGCTTTCATCATTCTGATGCTGACTTGCAAATGACACTTTTGGTTTGTTTTCCTTGCCATGTCTTCATCATATGGGTCAGTTAATATCACCAGTGACCATGCTCTTATTCCTAATCAGTCCACCAGCATGTCAGTATGTATTCAGATTTGGCATGGGGAGTGCTCGATTCAGCAGCACATATACTAAGATTTGGCATGGGGAAGAAAACATCATTTTTGAAGTGTAATTCAATTTAAAAATAAGTGTTTGGGGCGCCTGGGTGGCTCAGTGGGTTAAGCCGCTGCCTTCGGCTCAGGTCATGATCTCAGGGTCCTGGGATCAAGTCCCGCATCAGGCTCTCTGCTCAGCAGGGATCCTGCTTCCCTCTCTCTCTCTCTCTCTGCCTGCCTCTCTATCTACTTGTGATCTCTCTCTGTCAAATAAATAAATAAAATCTAAAAAAAATAAAAAATAAAAATAAATAAAAATAAGTGTTTATTGTCCAACCATTTGCCTAATACCGTGCTCTGCACTAGCCTTGATGTTGAGAATGTGTTTCCTGGAGCAGCAGGATATAGACCTTCTGAGTCAGAAATGCTGAGGATAAGGCCTTGCAGTCATCTTTAAAAGTCATCCAGATGATTCTAATGCATATTAAAGTTTGAGAACCACTGCTATAAGAGACATGAGAAATTAGAGATGTGGTCTTTACACTTAAAGAGATTATCATCAGTTGTATATTGCCCACTTGTCAGAGACTAAATTCAGACTAGGGTTTCTAATAGCTAAGAACTGATGGGAGTATCATGATTTTGCTTTACTGTGTCTCCAAGATTCAGAAATGCCTCCTGTAGCTCTTTGTGTGTTTTTTTTCCTTCCTCTTTTAATGAAAGTCAAATCATTCATTTATAAAACCATTTACAGAAACTTCAGTATGTTTCAGATGGCAATTACATTTTTTTCTCTCTCCAGGGGTTCCAGTTGCAAAGAATTCTTAAAGAACAGAATTGTTTTGTTTATGTAGGCAGTCATTTGCCATGTGGGGAGCTTGAAAACAGACTAAATAAATGGTTTTGATAGTGATGTCATGGATAGTGGTGATTAAGGTGATTAAAGCAAGGATAATGCAGAAAGCTGTGCTTCTTAAACAGCCCAGGCTGAGACCAATGCCTGAAATTCTGGGTCAGTTTGAAGATTTTTGTGTAATTGTATTTATAGTGAGTTATTCCTTGTTTTTTCTCAGGATATTCTTCTTCAAAGAGAAGTTTGTCTTCTTCAGAGAAAGACCTAAAATGTGTGTGCCACATAGATTGCCTGCTCGAGTGTGCTCTGTATACAGTAGAACAGGCCCAGACTGTGATTCGGTTATCAGTTAGAGGATCTCGAAAATGAATACTCTGGAAGCACCAGTCACATAGAATACAGGAGCTTTGCCTCTCAGTGGCCCTGCCTACATTATCAAATCTCATTTCTGAACCAGGGATATTTCCAGGGTTCACAGTTGAGCTAAATTAGGGGATCCCTATTCAGAGTGAATTATACTAACCCTTCACTTGTCCTTTCTCAGCATTGTCACATTTCAAGTTATTTGGGCCTCTCCTGTGTGCCAGGTAAATGTATAGGGAGAATGTGATGCTTATACCTTGGATAGCTTGTTACTAAGCAGCCTGATGAGAGTTTTAATGTATAAAAAAGGTCAAGGCATTTGTAATATCTGTTGAATCCTGGGATCTGATTCATCCCATTCCTCCATTGGTATACGTAACTGAGAATAGTGGTTTGCAAATAAAGTTTGACCTAAAGTCACTTCATCCAAAATGATCATCTGAATTAGATCATCTGAATTTTGCAGCTATGTTATTCAAATCCATATTTTTTCAATGCTAATATAAGCCCTTATGGTGAGGGAAGAACACCTAGAATTCACAAGATTATCTAGCTATCCAAGTCAGTAGTATACCAGTTTGTATAATAAACCAATAAATGATTAACTAGTTTTAAAGCTGTGTACTAGGCACTGAGTAGGGGATGAATAGTAATTTAAAATACAGCCCTTGTGGCCTCTCCCCAAGCCTTAAACCATATGAACTTCTATTTCAAAGAGACTTTACGAGCCATCCAGGAAGCTTCTAGGTTTAGTACAACAGACAGGCACTATATAGAAGCATGATATAGCAAACAAATAAAACCAAAACTGTCCCTACACCCTGCAACTCATTTGTGTCCTTATGTCATTCGCTATCCCAGTGACCCAAAGGCCTCACCAAGAATCCTTCAAGGCCCTCTTCAACACAGTTCAAAACTCACAAGAGGTCCTAGAAGGAAGATAACTCTTAAGTCAAAAAGACATGGCTCTACAACTAATGATAAGAATTTCAGAATAACTTCTTCATGAAATTGTGGACAATTAAGTGGAGCTGGTGTAAAAATGCAAGGCAACTAGAAAAATGCACAGTTAATCAAAGAAATACCATTTTTCGTATATCAAATTGGCAAATTTTGTTAACGACCATACCTGGTATTGACAAAGGTGCAGGGAAAGAGATGCTTTTGCTCATTGCTGTAGGGAGTATAAATTTCCTTTAAAATAATTTTAAAATGTTATCACAAAGCTAAGTGGATGGGTAGGTGGAGGAAAAACAGTTTTAGATAGAATACCTTTAACCCAGCAATTGCATTTTAAGGTATTTATCCCAAATAAATCATAGGAGACATGTATAAAGATTTAGCTACAAGGCTGTTTATCACACTATTGTTTATAATACTAAAAACTAGACACAGCATAGGGCTGAAACTCTGTGTGCATTGGATCAATACTACTTAATCCCTTCCACCTAATCTGGAACCCCCCGTCCACTGCTACTCCCACCACCATTCCTCCCAAGTGCAACCAGAAGAAAACCATGGCTAAAAATGTTACGTAACTTCTCCAAAAATCAACCAACCAAGATGAACAGCAGTATTTCAGCGTTTTAAATTATTCTATGCCGGTTACTGCTTTTTCTCTATTTCATTAAAATCAAGAATGACTTGTGCAGCTTCATAATCCCTTATCTTCAGTACTGAAATCCAAAAGCACAAGTCTGTGAAGTAGTTTTATACAAACTCATTTGACAACAAAACTTGATCTGAATTGACACAAGTTTATTTAGAGTCTAACCAGTTAGTGTGAAAATAAATATATCTTATTGCAAGAATGTTAATGTTCAATTAGTGGGTGCTGCCCAGGAACTTGCTGGCAGTGTTATGTAATGCATAAAATATGTACCATTTCACCTTTCTAAAATCTGAAAACTTCTCAAACACATGTGGCCCAGGAATTTCTGATGAGACATTTCGTTCCTCTAGTTTCTTCTTCAGTGAGGAGGAATCAACACACGTGTTCATTTTTAAATGAACAGTGCCTAGGATATGGATTAATTTCTCTTTAACATTCCAGGGACAGAACCTAGTGCTTTATATGACAATGAAAGTTTCTTTAGCCACACTTTTTTCTTAGATGTTTCTAGTTTAGGTGGTTACTATGTTGGGACCAGATATTAAATGTTCTCCTAAAGTGGGCTAATTATGAGAATAGATTCAACTTAATCTAGAAAGGCCACTTACAATGTTCTCTTAAAGATAATGAAAAAACTACCCAGCTTTTAGAGGTCATGATTCAGATGACCTGGCTATTAAGATGGACATACAAGAGCTATATTTATGTTCTTTATTTTAATGCTTTTATTTCCTGTTTGGACATTTCAAAGGAGACACTTATGACTGGACTGTGGATGACTAGGACATCAAGAAAGATGAGCAGGGCTTTCCCTTTCTTTGTGAACTTGCCAGTACAGAGATCAATGTTTCTCAGTGTTTTGTGTGTACTGGAAAGAGTGAAGACTCTTCTTTCTGTGAATTCATAGATTGTCTATGGGTAATCCGTAAAACAAAGAAACAAAGTTCAGCTCTCTCCACCCTGACCCAGCAGGTGGCGCTCTTAAATAGAGGGATATGACAGTGCAGTGAGCTGCCTTTCCGCTCCACAAACCCAGTTACAACCTTAGCAAGTACCCACATGATTTTGGCACTTACTGTGTATCAATTGAAATATTTGAAAGTCTCCTAGAAGTCCAATACCTCAAACAAGTTTTGTTAAATTTCATTTCCAGCCTTCTATAAAGCTCTAGCTTCCTTTATGATTGGCAGTGTCAAGGGCTCACACTGTGACTCTAGCATTAGCACAATCACTGTAGTCCTTTATAAAAGTGAACTTCTTTTTCTGCGCCTGGATGTTAGAATGGATTCTTTCTTCCCATTTGTAGGGAAGGTTACACTCTCATCTTCCAGGTTTTGGCCCCATTACCCCTTCTGCTTGGGGAAGAATCCATTACCTACTTGAATGAATTAACCATTTTTTGGTACAGCAGCCTTAAGTGAACCAGCCATTAGCTGCCCATTCAGCTACCCCAACTCAAGAGAAGTAAAAGATTAAGAAAAAAGGAAGAAATAGCCAGTTGTGTCTCCCAGACCTTTCTTTTGGAAAGACACTTTCCTCTTCTCTGAGAGCAGTGTTTCAGAGTTCTGACACAGCAGGCAATTGAACCGGTGATATAGGACTAGTGATTTCTTCAGGCTGCAGTCTCATGGGGCACCAGACGGTTTTTGCTTATAAGAACTTTCACTTCTTTTTCACAGACATTAATAGTTTCCTGGCACTGCCTTTCAGGAAATGTCGTCATGGTCTGGAGGAACCAATAAAAATACAAGTAACCTGTTTTGACAGATCTCTTTTCTGCCAGAAATTTCAGAATTGGAGGGGAGGATGGGTGATGAACCAGTCCATTTGTGAAGGTGTAAGGAAAAATCGTGGATTTGCCATAAGAGAGGGAGGTGATACCTGCCCTGGACATGAAATATAGAGAGCTCTGAAGCTATAAAGGAATTCCAGCTCATTTAGGCAAACTTTAAAAAAAAAAAATCTGGTTTGATAAAGTAATTCAAGTCTATAGTACAGTGAGAGATTTTTCCTTTTTTTCCTTCTCATTTCAAATAGTACTTAGCTCTTTTGATCCTCAAATAGAAAACTCATGCATTAGAAATTAACATTTGATTTTGAATGGATACATAGTACTGCCATAATGTATGCAGAAAAGAGGCCATGGTTTTGGTTTTTTCGGGGGCAGGGATTAAGATTTTACTTTTTCAACCTCTATACCCAACATAGGGCTCAAACCAGATCAAGAGTCACGTGTTCCACCGACTGAGTCAGCCCGGCACTCCAAGAGGCCATGGGTTTGGATAATTATTACCAAGTGACTAACATTAGATGCTCTTTACTTATCCCTGATATGGCCAGAGCACAGATCTGCATCCCATTAATATGAGAAAAATTGAATGTTGCTCTAGGACATTAATTGGAATTAGTTCTGGCGGGTGATCAGCTGTTTCCCTCTTGAAAGTTTTTGAGAGAAGCTGGTCACCGTAATACTAAAAGAATGTAGTGTAAATAAAATTCATAAAATACTTCAGAAAATACTTTCTTCTTTTTTTTAAAGATTTTTTTATTTGATAGAGCGCTCATCCACCTGCACACAGTGGGAGGGAGGGGCAGAGGGAGAGGGACAAGCAGACTCCTCGCTAAGCAGGAAGCCTGATGCAGGGTTCTATCCCAGGAAGCAGGATCATAACGTTAGCTGAAGGCAGATACTTGACCAATTGAGCCACCTAGGCTCCCCTCCTTGCTCTTTTCTAACCAGTGAATTCAAAATACATTTTCATGCTGGTGCTGATTTTGAATGCTTCACTTTTCTTAGGCCTGTAGCTTTAAATAATACTGCTTTTACTTTCCTAATCAGTTTAAGCCTCAATCTAAGTACATTGCAAGGTACATAACTTATAGATTAACCTTGTGCCAATTTTGGAGAATCTAAAGTAGTAAGGAGTCAGCATCTTGTATTAAGGTGCTGCCCCAAACCTATCAAAAGTTGTCTGTGAGTAAAGATTTTGTATCGGAGATATTGTGGTTTTCTCTCTCTGATTATTTTATTAAACTCTCTCCTATGCAATGCCCTTTTTTTAATTTAAAAAAAAAAAACCTTCCATTTGTTTTTAAAGAGAAGCTGCTCTTTTTCTTGGTTGAACTAGCACTTACAAATTTCCTTTTTAGTATTTATAATTGCCCCTCTTTCAGACATACCACTACTGATTTATGTTGGGGAAGTAGAAAAAGAAATTAATTTTGTCCCACTCCATCTTTTAATTAAAAACCTGCTTTTGCTACACAGCTATTTGGATATGATGGAGAAACTTGCAGGTCAAGAAGAAAGTCAGAATAGGGATCACCATCTCCTACTCCCTGGAGGGAATTCTCAATACACGTTCTGTCCCTGCTAAGACTGTCAGGCTTTCCCATCTTTCTGTACCTGGTGCCAACCTGAGAAAAGCAGTCTAAGTAGCTATTATTCTCTTCCTAAGCCCACCCTGTTTCCAAGCATTCACTAAAACTAGGAATGAAAATTCAGAAAAGCCCGAGGGTTTGAATCTTCCTTACTACTGATTCCAGTCAGAGCCAAGTCCCAACTTTGATGTCCTAGGGCCAGATTTTGAGGCTAACCCAAGACAGAGCTTTCTGTGTAGGCCTTTTTCTCATCCTGTTTCAAAACTGCCCTCTCTTGACCAAGGCTGTTTCTTCCCAAATGCTCCATGTCTAGCTTTCCCTTCTGATTTCACTTCTCGTCATCCTCTTTTTCCTGCCCAGTCTCTTTTCCTATTAGCTGTCTCTGGCTCTTGGTTTCCTCCTAAAAAGAGCCGCTATGTGAAAACTTTCAACCTGGAGAGGTGATTAAAATTCTCAAGGTTCACATTCATCGGGGGCCCAACTTAATTATTTCTTAGGTGTGAATGTAAGAAATCTGATCTGTCAATCAGGTGTCTTCGGGGTGGCTTTACCATATCAACTAATTAATTACATTTTTATAATTTGGTATCTTGATCCACAGATTGAAACTGAAATACAGAGAACTCTTAGCTGCAGTGGTTCATGGGACTTTTTCCTTATGGCAAGCTAATTAGCACCTGTCAGGATAAAATTCACCTCTGATGGCCTTAGGGATTGCCATTGTACCAGATGAACAAGGTGGATTTACCACTCTTTTGAGCATTGCACAGACCATATTTTAGGACTGTGGACTAGGCATTAAGCTATGAATTGAAGGTCCACTGATCTTCACTTCAAATCTCATGTGCCAAGATCCTTCAGGTCTTATTTCTCCAACCCATGAATTATTTGGCGAGGAATGGAATGTGCCTAGAATTGATGAAGACAATTTTCTCAGTGGCCACCTGCCCCAGCTGGTTCCCTGTGTTTCCAGATCCAGTCTTCCTGGAGCATGGTCCTGAGAGCTCCTCTGGACTCAAGGTCGGGACTTAAATAACCAGAGTTTCCTCTGGCTGGCTTCTAGGCTTCTCTTCTACCTGTGGTCCTGGTTTTTTATTTTCTTTGGTGACTGATTCTATTGACTCAGTGTTTTGAATGATGCAAGGAAAAGTTTGCTGACCCCTACTATAGCATAGTGAAGCAAGCTTTCAAATCACTAATGTGCACATTTAAATACAAGTGAGGTAATTTTTATTTGCAGTTTCCTGGAAACTGTTGGTAGGAGGGAAATGGGGAAGGAGGGATTAGAGGGAGCTTATAGACCTAGACTAAGAAAATAGGAATCTTGAGGTTTTCCTTTAGACCTTTAGTCCATATTGGGCCAAGGGTACAAGAATGTGGATTCTGTGAGTAAATATCTCCATTTGGTGCATTTTGTTAGGGCATCACAAAGGTGGGGAAATTTTCAGTGCCAAGCACTGACCTCAAGGCATCCTGGGAAATGACCTGCTGGTCTCCCTACTAACTGGACAGCCAGTGTCCACTTTAACATTTGAAGTAGAAAGCAGGGTGCATGCTGGGCAAGACTTCCCTTTTGGTATCTGTGTGGGTTTTGGAACCAGGAAGACTTTATTAAGAATACTTTCAGCTCACTTACTCTTCTTAAACTTGCATCCTTTTTCTTTTAAAGCCCTAGAGTTCAGCATTCCCTTTCTTCCCTTTGCCCACTGATGTTCTCACACATAGAGGAAATAGTGGTTTTCCTGTTTTCTTTCTGGGGGCATTTCGAGTATTGTGGTTCTCCTTTCCTTTTCTCAGTCCTGCATGTGAGTAACAGCAAGTTGTCTTCACAGTTAACTACAGGAAAAGATTTGTGGGGTCTCTTTTTTCCTTTTATTTTTGCCTTCCCTCCTCCTCAACTGGAAAATATGAGGCAGATCCTGTTTATGTATGCTGTAACCTCAAAAGGGGCTGATATGCTGTTGTCATTAAAGAAGAATCCAGAGCTGTTTATCCTGCAGAGGAGTACCAGAGCTCTTAAATCGGAAAGCCCCACTCTGGGCCCTCCAGGCAGACTGTGGGGAGCTCTTTGCTGCTCTCTTAAAGCTGCTCCAAAATGTAAGGCAAAGATTTCTGCTACTGAATCTTCTCCCTGCACTCTGGAAACAGACACAAGTGTCCATGTTGTGACTTTATAAGAAATGAGGGACCTTCTTCCTTTGTATTAACTTTTTCTTTGAAATGTATTTTCCAGAGGCCTTTTGCACTCTAAAATGTAACTTGAATGCATAATCTTCCTTCCATTCTCTTCTCTATGGATGTTTTATCATGTTCCAGAAATCCTTTTGAAGTCCATTCTATGGCCAGTAAGTTTGGCAAATTGTAATAAAATGGGCTTTCTTTTTTCTGAAAACTAGTAAAAAGTGCTTTGGGAATATATCTTTCTTTTGAAGTTACATTCCCAATCTTTTTTTCTCTGCATGTCAAACATAGATGCTCTTTTTTAATAAGGATTTTTTAAATAAAGCTGCACTTACAGGGATATTTTAACCTGTTATATTCTTCATGAATTATTTTACTGATCTGTGTTAGTTCTGTTTTGTTTTGGTTTCCCTTGAGGTCAAATCCATATTCCCATTACAGTATTAGGAACTATCAAACCAGAAATGGCCAACCTGAAACACACTCTGGCCAACTCTTTCTATTTTTTTTTTTAAGATTTTATTTATTTATTGACAGAGAGAGAGATCACAAGTAGGCAGAGAGGCAGGCAGAGAAAGGGGGGGAAGCAGGCTCCCTGTGGAGCAGAGAGCCCAATGTGGGGCTCGATCCCAGGACCCTGGGACCATGACCTGAGCCGAAGGCAGAGGCTTAACCCACTGAGCCACCTAGGCGCCCTGGCCAACTCTTTCTAAAAGACACCATATCATTGCAGCATGATTGCTTCTTAAATAACAAATTTGTCATGAGATGAGAGCACTATCCCAAACAAGCCAAGTTCTGTCATAGAAAAAGTTGCTGAGACTACCTATAGTCTGGTTCTCATCCCTGTCTTTCACCCTGTAGGAATAAAAGGTTTATGTTAATAAGGCAGAGATTTCACATTTTTAAGGAAGCTTAGATATTAGGAAGGACCAAAATGTACTTTTTTTTTTTTTTTTTTAAGATTTTATCTATTTGTCAGAGAGAGGGAGAGAGCACAAGCAGGGGAGTGGCAGGAGGAGGGGGAGAAGCTGGTTCCCCACTGAACAAGGAGCCCAAAGCAGGACTCCATCCCAGGATCCTGGGATCACGACCCTAGCCAAAGGCAGAAGCTTAACTGAGCTACCCAGGCATCCCACCAAGAGATCTCTTAATAAAGTAAAAGCTAAATTTATTCAGCTTTAACTTCAGTAAGGAAGCACACTAAAACATTTTGACAGTGTCTCTGAAAGGGAAAAAAATAAGTGGAATATTTATTATATTTTCAATTTGGGGCCATACGATTAGAGTTTCAAGGTAGAGAACTTATTAGGATTGGACAAAGCTTGTGATTTTTTTGTTGTTATTGTTGTTTCTCATTGGTGAACACATGAACAGCCATATTAAAGTGAGTTTTTAAATGAAGCTATATTTGATAAGTAGTTGACAAGTTGTTCAACTGACTGGACTAATTCATCTGATAAATCTATCTGTAAGAATTTCCTTAAAGAAACAGTAAATTCATTTACTCTTTGAACCTCTCTTCCTTTTCTAAATTCTTTTTCCATGGACACTTTATTATACTTTTAAAAATCTTTATTTTTCCTGATAGTCAAAGTAAAAGAAGACAGAAGTTAAATCCACTATAAATCAGGGGCGCCTGGGTGACTCAGTCGTTAAGCATCTGTCTTTGGCTCAGGTTATGATCCCAGGGTCCTGGGATGGAGCCCCACATTGGTCTCCCTGCTCTGCAGGAGGCCTGCTTCTCCCTTTCCTACTCCCCCTGCTTGTGTTCCCTCTCTTGCTATGTCTCTGTCAAATAAATAGAATCTTTAAAAAATAAAAAATAAATCCATTATAAATGAGAGAATCTAAAAAGAAGTGGAATGCTAAAACTGTCACATGATTATGGGGTTAGGAAAATGGGGGGTTCAGTTTAATTTATGTACAACCGTGAGTAGCAGTTCTTGAGTTGTTGAAACAGTAAGTTTGTGAGAGTTGAAAAACTATAAGAAAAACCTTTGAATACATAACATCCTGTGGTTCTCTTTCTCTGCTTTACATGGCACTTATATTTAAAAATAATTGAGGGTTTAGAAAGTGGATCTTCATGGTGCCATCACTCTGGTGGCCCAGAGGGAACATTTCCATTTACCCATCTCATGTCCATCTCTTCTAAGATGGCAGATTCAGAAGTAGGACCAAGAAGGTCTCAACCATTCCTAAAATCACTCTTTTAAGATGAACTTCGGCAAGACCAATGGGATTAAGCCAAACCTATTAATTAGCCTAAGGTTCTCATTAGGACCAGTTTCTCTGTCTTTTTCCTTCTTCGTGTCTCGGTGTTTTGGGGGAGGGTATGGGGGAAGACAATGCAACAGACTGAAGGCCTTTCTGTTCAGACTATGATTTAACTTCACACATGTAAATATTATGTCATCTTAATCAGATGTTAGTCGTTTCTGACTCCTGCTTCTGCCTGAGTTTTTCCTTTCTACTTCCTATCTAATCTTTGTTCTCTATTTTCTTTCATCTTCCATTCCTTACTACCCAAGAATTAAATGAAGCAGTGTTTACATTATGGGTTAAATTCTCAGGGAGAAAAAAAATGCAATATGATAAAGGCAATTTGGGAAGATTTGGGAAGAGTTTTATTCCAGACTAATGGTAACAGTCTTGGACCAGGAACTGGGACTCATTGGTGCCTTGGGCATCCTATCTCTCTGGACCTTAGGTCCCTTCTCTATAGAAGGAGGCCCTTAAACTCAGCAAGCTTCTCAGGCCAGTACCCCTTGGGTATTAGGATTCAGAAGGGCTGTATTAGTAGGAGCTGAGAAATCTTTTTTAACAAGCTCTCCAGGCAGTTCTGAGTTAGCTGGCCCTCAGACCTCACTTTGAAGACATCAAACTGGATCATCTCAAAGATTACTCCTTCTCTAAAATTAAATGACTATAAGGCTTCTTTCAACTACATGGCTTTCCAAAAGGCTGATTTTCATCTGCCATGTGCATAACTAAAATATATTTGTTAATAATCTTTCCCGAAACACCCTTAAAATGTAAACAGGGGTGACTGGCTGGCTCAGTTGGAAGAATATGTGACTCTTTTTTTTTTTTTTTTTAAGATTTTGTTTATTCATTTGAGAGAGAGTTCACAAGTAGGCAGAGAGGCAGGCAGAGAGATGGGAGGAAGCAGGCTCCCTGCTGAGCAGAGAGCCCGATGTGAGACTCAATCCCAGGACCCTGAGATCATGACCTGGGCCAAAAGCAGAGGCTTAACCCCCTGAGCCACCCAGGTGCCCCGAGCATGTGACTCTTGATCTCAGGGTCGTGAGTTCAAGCCCCATGTTGGATCTCTACATCCATTGTGGAGCTCAGACTCACAACACTGGGAACAAGAGTCACACACTCTTCCAACTGAGCCAGCCAGGTGCCCCAACAATAATTTTGATCAGAGTTAAATACCTCTTTTTGTCACTGCCCAGCAGAGTTAACTCTATTTCATTCCTTGATTCTCTCATCATATGCCTATTTCCATCAGTTTTGTTTGTTTGTTTGTTTTCCTTCTAAAGGTCTCTCACGTGCTTTTCATCTTTCTGAAAGACTGTTGAAATCCAAAGCAGAAGTCCAGGGGCTCACACTCTTGGACCCAAGAACTGAGTTGTTTTTACTCACCATTTTTTTTTCTTTTTTTTATTTAACCACTGTCAGCATTTGCTGAAGCCCTCTCACAGGCAGCTTGACATAGACTTTATGTTTTGCTATTTCTGTTGCATTGCAAAATCTATTTATTCAATGGGTTACAGTATCTATCCAGTTGCTTTGGACATGCTTTTGAGGTTCCATCCAGAGAATGTCGATCTTCTGAGTCATTTTTTTCCTGGATGCCTGGACATCATTGTATTTTGCTGGACTGAACTCCATGTGTACTCTACTATCGGTATTTCTAATCCCATAGATCTGTTAGTATTGTTTGGCCCCATTTCTGTCTCTCCTCCCATCTCCACATTTATGAAGTGCCATCTGAGGAACTTATTAATGTAATGTCTACTCAAGTTTCTGAGCTTTTTCTCATTAGGCATTATACAGACAGTGTTTTACAGCTCTGCTATTCTTATTGCATCTTACACAGTTAAGGATACTACAAACAAAGCATACTTTTTAAATTACAGTTCAGGCAGGAGATGCCTCTTCCCAGAAGACCTCTTGCTGTTCCATGTAGAAATCAAAACTCTCATTTACACAGACAGACAGACACACACACACACACACACACACAAAGGGAAAAGAAGAGCTCTCATTTACTTAGAGAGGCCTTAACAAGGCTGGCTAGGGGATGCTTACATAAGCTTGTTTGTAAATTCTGGTTAGGTCTCCCAAGGTCACAGACAGCTGTGTTTTGAAATTTGCGTCCTTTGAAAGAAAGAAGAGTGGATGCTGGAATAGTTCTTACATGACATGCAAAGACCTTGAGAAAAACAGATATTCAGACATTGTTCATAGGTTTTGAGCAAATGACGACACACCATTATGCAGAGACTCTGCTGTTATCCCTGTGAGTGCCTAGTGATGCATGGTATTTTTAAGTAGACCCTGAAGAAAGGATTAAAGCCTACTCTCTCTTACAATCCGAGAAGCAGAAATGTTTGCATCTCTCTTAGAGTGTTTTGGGGGCAGCAACCAGATTTAAAAAATAAAAGCATTCAAACAAGTAGGTTGGATTAAGCCTTCAAAGAGTTGATAGAATGTTGTTGTTCCCCCCTCTCCATTTACTTAAATCCTCTTTATCTTGAATTTATACTGCCTTGCATTAACTATATGTAAGATATATATATAAGAACTATATATAAGATAATCTTTGGGACACCTAGGTCGTTCAGTCCATTAAGCTCCTAGTTCCTGATTTTGGCTTGGATGATGATCTGATGGGTCGTGGGATCAAGTCATGCATTGGACTCCACACTCAGTGGGTCTTCTTGAAGATTCTCTCCCTCTGCCCCTTACGTCACTCTCTCCGTTTCTCTCTGTCTCTCTAACATAAATAAATCTTTAACAAAAAATTTTTTAAAAGATAACCTTTATCCCTGAGAATTAACTTGGAATGTTGATAATACAGAATGAAATAAGTTCATTAAGAATAATAAATCTGCTTTGTTGAGAGTTTTTATCACAAATGGATGTTGTACTTTGTCAGATACTCTTTCTGCGTGTATTGAGATGATCATATGATTTTTATCCTGTTTCTTGTTAATGTGCTAGATTGATTTGTGAATATTGAGAACTTTTTTTTAAAAGAATCATAAGGAATTGTTAAAATAGAGATTGGTGAAACCCAGTTTCATTTATTCAGACTCTAAAGTAGAATGTCAATAGTATAATGGCCAGCTAAAAGATTGTTAATTATACTAACAGTACCAAATTATTCTATTTAGAATTGGGCTTTTTTTTTTTTTTTAGATTTTTGTTTATTTATTTATTTGTTAGAGAGAGAGAGCACACACGCAGGAGAAGGGGCAGGCACAAGGAGTACCTGGCTCCTGCGGAGCAGGGAACCCGTTGCAGGACTCAATCCCTGGACCGCAGGATCATGACCTGAGCAGAAGGCATAGGCTTAATCGACTGAGCCACCCAGATGCCCCCTAAAGTATGGGTTTAGAGTACAAATTTGTTTTAGGCTTGTGTTTGCAAAAGGTAGTTACATATTTCTGTCATTGTTTCATTCAAGAAGTAGCTATTGAGCATCTTGAATGAGGAAGGTGTTGTTCTAGGCTCTGTCAACAGCCAATGTTATATCCATTAGTCTTGCTGATATTCTAGCCCCTCATTTGAGGCTTCCTAATTTTAGAAGAGTGGCAGGATTCCAGACCACTTTCATGGTCCATAGTCCTTTCTCAGGATGGAGCTTCACTCTCTCAGGATTGGGGTTACCGGGAGTCCAACTGGTCTTAACACAAGAGATGAAGATTCTTTAGTACAATTTATAATCCAACATTTTCCATAATCCTTGCCTATCTCCTACCTAATCTTAATCAACACTGATGCAGTTAAAGAAGACTTTCTTTTTTGTTGTTAGTAATAAAAGTGAGAACAATGGATCACCTTTCATATAAAACTGGTTGTATACCACCACTTATCATTAACTAGCCAATATACTGATGGTTAATTTATGTCCTTGGAAACCTAACAGTATTCATTAAAAACCCAATATCATGCTCTTGGGCAGACTTTATCTTATCTTTCAACTTCAGCCACTTAAAAGAGTCCGATTGTACCTGGCACCCGTATCTTCCATTTGTATTTGTATAGAAAGATCTTTTTGTAGGTAGCTTAGGGATTAGCAGCTCAGGAAGATCCTGATTTGGGCTGAGATGTTCTTGTACCTTGGGTTCTGTACCCTAACTGTTGCCTCCTTAAAGCCTACATGCCACTGTAATTTGATTTTATTAGTGTGACTGACCATCACAGAAAGTTCTCTAGAAGGTGAATGTTTATATACATTAACACAAGAAAATCACAGAATGATTTACCACGATAGTCAAACGATGTTACTACATCATTTCATGTCTTTTTATTATTTTTATTACTAATATTTTCTCTTTGTTGTTTTAGAGCAGGATTTTGCAGGAGCAGCGCTAATGACATTTTGTGCTGGGTAAATGTTAGGGCAAGTTGTCATGTACAATGTAGGATGTTTAGCAGTGTCTCTGGCCTCTATCCACTAAATGCCAGAAACATACTCCCACTGTGACAATTAAAAATGTCTCCATACATTGTCAAATGCCCCTCAGGGACAAAATAGCCTCTGATTAGGAACAATTTGAGAGTATGAGGCATAGTGTATTTATACTTAAGACTATTTGAAAAAGAATTGCCCCAGTATCTTATGACATTCCCTCTCCATCTTTGAAAAAAATTACTGAATAACATTCTGAAAGTATAATTACACAGGACTGGCAAGCTTCTAGATAGACATTTTTAGTTATACTGAATCTTTAGAATGGAGTTGCAAAATACAAGAGCATCTTGCTTCTCATTTTGTTGTTTATAACAAGCCAAGAATGTTATTGTTAAACTGGGAAGTCATATACAATAAAATGTGCTGTATAGAATTCACAGGATGGAATCTGTGTTATTTAATGTTCTGAAGCTGCATATGTAAAAAATAAATACTGCTTATGCTTATATAACTCATAGGCAAGAATTTACAAATACAGTATAGCAAAATCTAAAAGGAGCTCTCTATGCTGTTAGGGAGATCTTTTTCTTTATCATTACAGTGAGGAAACTCACTCATTAAACTTATGTAGCTTAAGGCTGGCAATTAGTTAATGGTTTTTATTCTCTTCTATCAGTAAGATATGTCTTGGAGAAGATGGCTTATACTATCTGGGTGAAGCATGAGCCAGCTATAAAGGCTCTTAATAGAACCATGGCATCCATATTTCTGGTCAAAAGAATGCAGCTCTGGGAAAGAGTCCCCCAGGATAACTACTTTTAGTCACATAGTTAAGCTCCAACAGATTTTCTTTAGAGACTCTTTATAGACACCACAAACATAACAATTTTTTATACATTTGCTTAAATTTATTGTTGCATGTTTCTGTTTCTGTGAGGTCCACAAATGTCACAAAATCTGCTTGTCAGCATGATAGTCAAAGACTTAACCTTGTTGACTTAAGACACCACCTAGTTTGAAGAGATATAATTCACCCCTTGTGGTTTATTTTATGAGAATAACCTATTGTACATTCCAAATTCTATAGAATTAGCTTGCCTGAGGTTTTGAAATAAGAATAAATGGAGAAGTCTTGCCCTTGTGGTTTTAATGTTTAAAAAAGTTAAATCTAGTAATTTAGAATGTATATGTTTGACTAGCTATATTTATGAAATTACAATTCTTTACCAGCAATTTAAAACTCTAAAAAGTTATGTGTGGGTTTTATTGTTCAGGGTCAGAGATGTTGGCAGTCAGTACTTGAGAGGGTCAACGTTGTCTAGAAAATGATTCAAAGAATTTTAACAGAATCTCAAGAATGCTTGGGGTGCCTGGGTAGCTCAGTTGGTTGAGTGTTGGACTCTTGGTTTTGGCTCAGTTCATGATCTCAGGGTCAGGGGATCAAGCCCCAAGTTGAGCTCCATGCACAGTGTGGAGTCTGCTTGGATTCTCTCTTCTTCTACCCTTCTCCCCACTCATGCTCTCCCTCTCTCTCTTTCTTTCTAAAATAAGTAAATAAAATCTTTAAAAAAAAATAGTGCTTGGGGGTGCCTGGGTGGCTCAGTGGGTTAAAGCCTCTGCCTTCGGCTCAGGCCCCATGTTGGTCTCTCTGCTCAGCAGGGAGCCTGCTTCCCTTGCCTCTCTCTCTGCCTGCCTCTCTGCCTACTTGTGATCTCTGTCTGTCAAATAAATAAATAAAATCTTTAAAAAAAAAAAATAGTGCTTGAACCTGTAGCTACTTTTTTTGTAAGTCTTTAGCAACTAGTTAATTGCCAAAAGATTATTTTAGTTGGGTAGCTCTCAAAGTTTGTTTTCTCCAAGTATTTTGCCTGGTGGCATTAGCATTACCTGGAACTTGTTAGAAATGAAAAATTGGGGCCCAGCCCCAGAAACTCTAGGAGTGAGTCCCATAAACCTGTATTTTAAGAAGTTCTCCAGGGGCACCTGGGTGGCTCAGTGGATTGGGCCGCTGCCTTCGGCTCAGGTCATGATCTCAGGGTCCTGGGATCGAGCCCCGCGTCGGGCTCTCTGCTCCGCGGGGAGCCTGCTTCCTCCTCTCTCTCTGCCTGCCTATCTGCCTACTTGTGATCTCTCTGTCAAATGAATAAATAAAAAAATCTTAAAAAAAAAAAAAAAAAAAGAAGTTCTCCAGGTACTTCTGACAAACACCAAAATTTGAAAGCCATTGTTTTAGACTATCAGAATCACTGTGACTTTTTTTTTCCTGCCTGATATGATGGTTGTCTCTGATGCCATAAAAGGCAGATGATATTTGCTAAGAATAAAGTACTATTTGCTTAGAAGTATATTTATTTCCTTTGAAATATGAGGTGTACATTTACTGTCACATTTTTTAAAAAGTACTAGAATAATTAGGCTTAACTGATCTCTGAGCTCTGTTTTTAACCTGAGAAAAATATTTTTAACATCACCATTTATTTGGTGCACCTGGGTGGCTCAGTTGGGTAAGCCTGAGCCTTTGGCTTAGGTCATGATCCCGGGGTCCTGGGACTGAGCCCTGCATCAGGTCCCTGCTTTTCCCTCTGCCTCTGCCTGTCCCCCTGCTTGTGCTCCCTCTCTGTCTCTCTCTCTGTGTCAAATAAATAAATAAAATCTTTAAAAAACACACACACATCACCATTTCTTTGATTCTTGCCATAGATGATCTACAGCACATCAAAAGTATTAAAGTTATGAGCATAATTACAAAATAAAAATTATGTATTCTGCAGTTTACAATTGATTTAAGAAACTTTTCACCAAGTTACAGATAATTAATGTTATTTCTTCCTTTCATAAAATAATAGCAAACAAACATGGCTATCAGAGGGAAGGGGTGTCGAGAAATGGATTGAATAAGTGATGGGAAATAAGAAGTGCATTTGCTGTGATGAGCACCTGCTGTGTATGGAAGTTGTTGAATCACTAAATTGTATACCTGAAACTAATATTATGCTGTATATTAACTGGAATTTAAATAAAAACTTAAAACTAAAATAATAATAATAATAGCAATGCTTGAATTAAGACTCTAGTTACCCTGCTACATTCATGCCAGCATATCAGTTTTTAAGGGAAAACCTTGGACTGTGAGATTCCTCTCCCACCCCATTTGCTACATGTCTTGGCTTCTAGATTGCTCATGTGTACCTCAGTTAAGCAAAAGCTTCATACTGTTATTTAATGCACAGATATAAATGGGTTTAATGCCAGCCTTTTGAATGGCTCATTTAAAAAGGCCTTCTTGGACTTAATAACACCTGTTATTTTTCACTACCCCATTGGGGGGAGATTTCTTTGATGTTACAGGCTTAAAAGTATGCAAACATTTATAAGCTCAGTTCAGCCTAACTGGTTAATTTAGTCCTAATTAGGAATTCTGATCAAGATTGCTTACAGATTCACATTTTAGGCACACTTAGAGATACATAGAAAAACTCAAGGAGAATTAGTAAAGTTTTTGAAAGATTTAGAGAATTCTTTAAAGGGAGAATCCACCGAAAACTGGAAGATAATACGATATGATGAAAAGTAAGAACCTTATGATGGCTGTGTCTACTCAGGGTAGCTTTCTAAACAGGAACTGCTATGGTTTTATTCTATTTATGCAAGGAATTTAAAATCATATATTAGAGAGATCACTTATGTATATAAGCACAAGTGTATGGATATACAGGTGGACCTCACTTCTTCCACTTAGATATGTTTCTGAAATGTCAGGTAAAAACAGAGTATTTATAAATCAAATCATAGTTGTTAGTTGGCTCATATCATCTCAGAGGTGCAGATCTTCCCTTTTACTAGTCTAGGTGGAATACAGCTGCTAAAATACTTATTCCTAATTAACCCCAGCTTAGCATCTAATTAATGAATTATAAAGCAGCCATTATTTAAAGAACTACTTTTAAAGAATGAATCCAGGAATTATTTTATAGTGTACTAATTCATTCCCTCTCCATCTCTTTAACTTCAGATTTTTGTCAAGTTTGAAGTGTGGCACACTTTTTAAATATGTATGTATGGTTGAAGTCCTCAGCTGATCCTTCCAACCAGATCTATCCCCTGAGTCGGTGCTTCACAGCCCTGGCCACTCAGGTCAAGGGAGTCATAGGAGGATCTTTTAAAACTGCTGATGCCTGGGGGCTGGCTTCGTAGGTAGAGCCTGGTATGCTTCATCTTAAAATCATGAGTTCAAGCCCCTTGCTGGGTTTTTGGTTTTTGTTTTTTTTTTTTTTTTAAAAAAAAGACTTGATGCCTGGACGCAACCCTGATCAATGGAATTAGAATCACGGGGGATGGAATTGCTTTAAAGGTACTTAGAGTAATTCTATTGTGTAGACAGTCCATAATCATGTGCCTGAAAAGAGCATTAATATTTTGGATGACTTATTACAGTACATAGTGACTGTACATTAATGAGAGTATTTCACACCAAGGCAGCTAGTATTTTGTGTCTTCCCTCCTGCTTTAAAAATTTCCTAATTTAGGAAAAAATTAATGATTTTTACTGTACAGTAGAGTCTTTTTATACATATATTGCACATTTGAGCTGTGCTTTTTCTGAGTACTTGTAATTTATCAAAACTGCATGTCAATCCAAAAGTTTCTGTTTCCTTTTGTCTCAGAATTAAAAACATTCCTATTCTTTCCTCTCTTATCGCCAAGACCCGTCTGCGGTCCTCTTCTATCCTGCATGTCCGCACAGCCCTAAGATGTGGGCAAATAACATCCTCAAACATAGGCTTTTCTCATGAGGAAACTAAGTACCTTTCCTCCAACTGAAATGTTTCTGAAGTATTCTTCAGCCACCTCAGTGTTTTGTCATTTTTGTCTGTCATATGAGAATCAGAGCTATGCTTGTTGATGACCTCCTTCCTAAGTGTTCAAATATATTACATATGTCTTTTATTTATTCAGTGTTTCTCTGGAGACTTCCACTAGCAGGAATGGAGGTGGTTACTTTTTCATGAAGCGTAACATACTCCCAGGTTGGATTTTAATGGATAACTTAGCTCCGGGTTAGATTCTTTGTCATAAAGGTCGCTACATTTAATAAAGAGGGTCATGAGTTTAGTCATTGGATGAGTTAATCAAATGGCAGCTGTAGTTCAAAAGTACATGTGCATTTGGATAAAATATGATTTGTGTTAGAGAGCTAAAATTGACATTTGGTTTCTCTCAGGTAATAAAATAACTTTCAGTGAAATAAACATGTACCTTTCAGCAGCAAACCTGCATAAAACACATAACATAGTTGCATCTCCTTACTGGCAGTGGTAGGAAGTCTTTGATCTGCCACAGACTGCTTCATGTTAAGCATGAAGTGAGCTGATTAAGCAGAATAATTTGAAATCATTGTCAGCACCACATATAAAGGGACAGAAAAGTCACAAAGTTATGCTTGTTTGTATGTCAGCATCATTGATTATATTATTTCAAGTGCTGTTACCGAGAAAGACCTTTGACTGAGCATCCACATTTGCACAGCCCCTTTTAGTTCTAATACTGTATAGGACCCAAAACAAGCCCTACTCACACCTGCATTGTTATCATTCTCCCAGGACCTGGTCCCGGTTAACACTCAATACTTGTTTAAAATTAAAATGTTACACATTTAAAAATTCTTCACGAGGCTCAAGTCTACAATATCGTGTCTATTCCTTTGGATCATTGCAACCATTTAGTGTAAAACCTCTTCGAATTTTTGATAAAAATCTCTGGTGATTTGGAAGCAATGGTTGATCCTTTTTTCATTTTTTTTAAATTTACATACAGTAAAATTCACTTTCTTGTGTAGAATTCTGTGAGTTACAGTGGTATAACAACTGTAGCCAGAATCAAAATACTGAATACTTTAATTACCCCCAAAAAGTTCCCTCTTGCTGGCTTTTTAAATTAACCCTTCTGCCTGCTCTCAGCTCCTGGCAATCACTTTGGTTTCTCCTCCTCTAATTTTACCTTTTCCTGAATATGAAACCAGTAAAATCATAGCACTTTTAAGTTTTTTTTTTCTTTTCACTTGGCACAACATGTTTGAGATTTGTTGAAATTGTATGTACCAGTAGTTGGTTCCCTTTCACTGTTATGTAATAGTCCATTATATAGATGTACCCCAGTTTGCTAACCTGTTCACCAGATGAAGGACATTTGGATTCTTTTCTGTTTGGGGGAATTATGAGTAAAATCAACGTAAATGTTCATGGCAGGTTTTTTTGTTTGTTTTAAGATTTTATTTATTTGAGAGAGAGCGAGAGAGCTGGGGGAGGGACAAAGGGGGAGGGAGAAGCAGATTCCCTTCTGCGTAGAGAACATTCATGGACAGGTTTTTGTTTTTAAGAATGGACAGTTTTTTAAGTGAACAGAACTTTTTACTTCTCTGGGGTGTTTCTCTAGGAGTGAGGTTACTGCATTTTATTATGAACTATATTATTAACATCTTATAAGGGACTGCCAAACTGTTTTGCAAGGTTGCTGTACTCTTTTCAGTTCCCTCAGGCAGTGTGTGAGAATGCCAGTTGCACTCCATCCTCACCAGCAGTTGGTACTGTCTGGGTTTTTTGTTTGGTTGGTTTGCTTATTTTCTTTTGGTTTTTAGCCACTCTTATCTCCTTGTGGTTTTAATTTATGTTTTTCTAATGACAGTGTTATGGAATATCTTTTCATGTACTTATTTGTTACCCGTGTATATTCTTTAGTGAAACATCTATTTAAGTCTTTTGTCCACTTTTAAACTGCATTGTTTGTTTTCTTATTATTGGGCTTTGAAACTTATGTTTATACCTTGAATGTTATATATAAGTGATGTGATGAATCACCAAGTTCTACTGCTAAAATTGATATTGCACTATATGTTAACTAACTAGAATTTTTTTTTTTAAAGATTTTATTTATTTATTTGACAGAGAGAGAGAGATCACAAGTAGACAGAGAGGCAGGCAGAGAGACGGGGAAGCAGGCTCCCTGCTGAGCCAAAAGCCCTTTCTCCGTCTTTTAAACCCCTTAATTCATTACAATGTGGAGCCAGTTTCTTTTCTCTAGGTAATAGTTACTAAATGTGGTCTTTTCTTCCTGTTTGTCAAGCTTTAAAAATACTTAAAAGAATTTTTTTTGCTTCGAACTAGTTTGTGGTTTTTTTTTAATATTTTATTTACTTATTTGAGAGGTAGAGAGAGACAATGAAAGAGAGAGCACAAGAGGAGAGAGGTCATCGGGAGAAGCAGACTTCCTGCTGAGCAGGGAGCCCGATGTGAGACTCCATCCCAGGACTCCAGGATCATGACCTGAGCCGAAGGCAGTTGCTTAACCAACTGAGCCACCCAGGCACCCCGAACTCAGTTTTTCAAAAGCACCAAATAAGTCACAGTTTGCATGTGTGTGAATCAGTCATGGCTGACACTCTCCTGAGAGAAAGTAACCTTTGATGAAATAAGGAGATTTTCTGTCTCTGCTCTGTAAAGCATCAGGAATACAAAGCACCACCAAGGACCATTTTATCCATTTCCTGCTAGCTAAGTGTCCCAGATTAAAAAAATGATCTGATATAGTTAACACTAGGTATCTAGACATGACTACTTTGTGTAAGGTTTTATAGGTGAGATAAACATGACACCAGGCGAGGTAGGCACAAGGCAAGATTTATTAAAGGCACTCTCTGCGGAAGTTTCAGGGCTCAGGAGAAGGGGAGCCAGGAAAGTCCAGCTGGGAGGGAGGAGGGAGTGAGGTTCTTTTATCAGGCCAAGGCAGGGCATGGGCTCACATCCATATATGGTAGGGTATTTGGTGATCAGAGGGTATGGGGTGAGAGGTCCTGATACTTCTGTTTCCTGCATAAGTATCAGGTTACCTATGGAGCCGTGACCTGGGCTTATATCCTTTTGGCGGGAGAGTCAAGGGTTAAGGAAAGGGCGGGGTTGCCTGGAAGATGGCGGCAGGAGGGTCATTTCTGTTGTTCCTCCTGCACTCCTGGAGCTGCCAACCCAACACTTTGTTCATGGATTTCAGTATCTATCCCTTGTTTTCAGTGGCCTAAAGATATTTGGAAATTATATTGATTTGCTTTTCAGTTTTTTGGCTATATTTGCTCTACAGGAATTATTTTATTTATTAGACTTCAGTTACATTTTCCTACTACTACTACATGATATATACAAGCTAAACTATCCAGGAAATTTACATGGCTTTATAGTTCTTTCCTAGGGGCTCCTCGGTGGCTCAATGGGTTAAGCCTCTGCTTTCGGCTCAGGTCATGATCTCAGGGTCCTGGGATGGTAGCCTGCTTCCCCACCCCTCCCCACCCCCCACCTGCCTCTCTGCCTACTTGTGATCTCTCCCTCTCTGTAAAATAAATATAATTCTTTCCTATGTAATAATGGCTACTTTGTGGAAAGTTAAATTGCTTATTTTGTTTTACTAACTTTATATAAATAATGGACTTACTTAAAAAGAAGAGATGGAGATGGAGCTGTGAAGATTTTTCTGCATTCACTCATAGATCGAAGTCTTATGTCAAGCAAAAAGCATAGGAAGCAGGAAACATTTCTCTTTTTTTTAAGATTCTGTTTATTTTATTTGAGAGAAGGAGAGAACGTGTGGAAACTGGGAGAGGGACAGAGGGGAGAGGGAGAGAATCTCAAGCAGACTCCTTGTTGAGCAGCTTGATGCCAGGACCCTGAGATCATGTCCCAAGCCAAAACCAAGAGCCAGAGGCTCAACCAGCTAAGCCACCCAGGTATCCCTGGAGCAGGAAACATTTCTAAAATAATCATGCTTTGGTTTAACAGAGTGAAATTAAGCTTTATGGTTCTGTATATGGTATTCAATGACTAAATCATTGTATTGATCTTACTTTTGAAGGGAAAAGTACCTTGCTACAGAACACCAATTTCATTAGGCATTTGTATAAAGTTAGAATTCATTGTTTCTTAGTAATCTGGAAGGGAAGACTCCAGTGCATCACAGAGGAAGATTTGGACAGGCTTTTTAAGTAGCACATGTAGTAGAAACAGCTGAGTTCTAGTTTCCATTTTGCTACCTACTCACTAGCAGTCCAGCTGACTTAGAGCAAGTCAGCTAGTTTTTCATTTTACATTTCCTCAACTGTGAAATGTAGGGATTGAATTAGATGATCTCTAAAGTCTCATAGTTCTAAACAAAATTTGAGGAGGGTGGAATCTTTCCCACTCCACCCCAAAGCCAGCCAGTTTTTCTCATAATAGAAATGGATGTGTAGCCACAGAAAACCGTCTTCACATTTTCTTCACATTTTCTCAAAGCTCTTTGCTTTGTGGTTCCATCCCTGTCGTGGCCCCAGCTGAGCTCCTTCACAGAGGACTTGCTCCAGGGCAGTTGCTCCCAGGACAGTGAAGCACTGGGTGAGAGCCACTTCTAGTACAGCCCCAGGCATCTTTGTCAGCTTGGGTCCATTGTGCAGCTGTTTCTATTGTTTTCCTCAAGATTCAAGCTTAATTGTCCTGCTCTTTAAGATAGCCAAGGGAACATTAGCTCACTGAAAATAATTGAAAACACCTTTTGGAAAAGTGCAGCTGGGAATGCAAGCAAGAGATTCAGTCATGCTCATCGCGGTTTTTCGGGGGAGAGTTTATGTCTCTACTTTATAACATTTTCTAATAAATTTTGAGAAAGTTTTGATGAGGGAGCAGGCAGCTAGCTGAAGGCAAAGCACAAGCTGACACCCTGCAACCTCCCCCCACCCCCACTCCTTGGTGGGACATGTGGGGCATTCTTCCAGGAATCTCCCAACTATCTTAATGTTAATACCTCGCTAGAGGGGAAAACAACCTTAATTTGACAATGGCAAGGCCTCTGGCATCTTGTAGGCATCTTGTAGGTCAGTCCTCTTTAGCATGTTAGAGTTCTTTTGAAACCTCCCTTTTCCTTACTTCACCCAAATCCCGAGTATATCATCAGTCATTCCTCAAGACCCCGGTGCTGCAGCTCCTTCTACCCATGGGTCCTGTCCCCATGTTTTAATAAATCACAGTTTTGCACCAAAGCCATCTCAAAAATTATTTCTTGGTCGTGAGCTCCGAACCTCAACTTGCCGAACCTCACCTATATTCCAAAACCATGTCAGTTTCATCTCAGATTTTCTGAGTCAGACTTTCAGAGCAAGTCAGACCATAAAGATGGGTGAGTTTTCCCAGGCCTCCAGGATGGTAAATTGTGAAGCTGTTCCAGGATCTCTGCCTGGGCTCTTTCCCCGCATTACTACCCTGTCTTTCAAAAGCCAAGTAGACTATCCTGGGGTTGCAGTCATTTTCTCACTAGTATTTCCTATTGCCTCCTTCCACTGCCTCCCTCTCAGCATGAGTTTTCTCAAGGTGAAGAATGAAAGCTACATGATGTAGCCCCTTTGATGCTAAGGAGAACTTCTCCAAAGGAACTGTACAGTTTGTCTCACCTCCACTCTCCGAGGATCTCTGTGTTGGTATGCCAGTGTTCCAGGCCAGGCTTACTCCAAAAATACAGTATCTCCAATCCTCCCCAGAGCTGGCCTGCTTCATTCCATCCCATGAAGTCTAAAGCATGTTTTAAGAAAACTTGAACTTAATGTAGAGGTTTAAACATTTGCAAGACAATTTGGGCTTGCAAGTAACTTTAACCCAAGGTCATTTGGAAAATGCTATTCCTGGAACCCTATCTTTGGGGGGAAGGGGTGTATATGTGTGTATGTGAGTGTCCTCTTCCCCAAAATAAAATGCTTTAATACATGAACTTTAATAAATTAATTAAGTTGATTAGAAAGAGCACATGTTTTATAAGGGAAGAAGCACAGTGTGGGAAATTACGTAACAAGGAAGAAACATCCAGTTTTGAAGATACTTAGCAATACCTAACATATTCCTAAGTAGTAAGCATAATAAGTTATTCTGTCCCTAGAAGTATAGACATGTTCTGATTTAAGCACCTGACTTACGTTAAGGAAACATACTAGATCCTCAATTTTCCACATGATCCTTGTATTTGAATCCATTTGAACATCCGAAACCCCTGTTTCTGCCATCTCTGGAAGAAAATAGAAATAATATTGGAAAACTAACAGTTTTCCAATATTATTTAGAAATATTGGTAACTGGTAACCAGTATCATTACCAGTATCTACCAGTATCATTAGACACAAGCTGAACTTTTTGTAGACATTTCCTTAAAACAAAATACTTTGTTTGCTATCTCCTTTCATGAATCATACATTGTTGTGATTCCATGTCAGGCCTGAGTAATATTAATTGAAATTCTAAAGACAATATAATGTTATAGTTAAGAGCTCAGGTTCTGGGGCCAGAATCCTTTGTAGAGTCTTAACTCTGACCTTTAACAGCTTATGTTCTAGGGCACCTTGCTTAACCTCTCTGGGCCATTTGTCATTTGTGCCACATCTGTAAAATGGGGATAAACTGCTATTATCTACATAGGGTTGTTATGAGCCGGGGTCTTCAAAAATGTACTTCCAAAATAATTAGAAAAAAAACTATATACTTCCTGGGGCACCTGGGTGCTCAGTCGGTTAAGCGTGTGACTTCGGCTCAGGTCATAATCCCAACTTCCTGGAAACAAGCCCCCATCAAGCCCCCTGCCTGCTCAATGGGGAGTCTGCTTCTCCCTCTCCCTCTGCTCCTCCCCTGCTTGTGCTGCCTACTCTTGCTCACTCTCTCAAAGAAGTAAATAAAGTCTTAAAAAAACAAAACTATATACTTCCTCACACATTTTTAAGTTGAAATTTAAAACTTTTCATCAATGGTTTCAAAGTTTGTTTTGATTAAGGACAGAAAGGAATAAATACTGTATAACATGAAATAAGGTGAGAACTGGTGCGTCTGACATAGTTGACCTGGTTAGAAAAAAGTAGTTTTATCTATCTTGTTGAACAACTCAAAGAATTGGAAAGGAATCATGGAAAAAGGTTTGTGTTTTAGGTATATATTTTGAGTAATTTAGCATTCCTAGAACACATATACATAAGATGTGAAAGAGCATCCTTAACCTATTCTATTTTGACTTTTATTAAGAATTTAGAACATCTTGGGGTGCCTGGCTGGCTCATTCAAGAAGCATGTAACTCTTGATCTTAGGGTTGTGAGTTCGAGCCCCACACTGGGTGTAGAGATTGCTTAAATAAATAAACTTAAAAAAAAAAAAAAGAATTCAGAACATCTCAACACTGATTACAAAACCAGCAGTGTTTCTAAACACAATATGTTTTGAGTTCCAGAAAGTTTCTATACTCCAAAAACAACAGGGTACAGGACAATAAACTTTAATAAGATTTGTCTTTAATGAAGAGCTTGCGTTTCAGCAAAATGAAAGAGGTCATGTGAATACAGGTGGGTTTTCAAGCAGTTAAAAAAATAAAGCACAAATGAAAGCTAAGTTCTGGAGATTAATTTCCTTAAAATACCCTTGCTTGTGCACATCTTGCAAAATATTTGCATACCCAATAGACATACACATTTGAGGAGGATTTAGTTACAATCCTTAGATGAATCAATACATGTTAAGCTCTTATAACAGTTCTTGGGATCTAATAAGTATTGAGCAAAAGTAAGTTATTATTATTGTCATCATTTTTAGGCCCCCCTTCAGAAAGAATTATGCATACCTACTTTGAGATCCTACCTTATCCTCAGGACTTATTTGCCTGCATTTAGCATCCTTTAGAATTAAGTGACTAAGTATCAGAAAAAAATTGTTACATTAGTATTAAAATCATAGTTCTATTCTTCTCATGAGACAAACTCACTCCAGGTATAACTGCTGGAACTTTCTGGTCAAATTCCATTTAGTTGGCTGTCCATAAATATGTTACTCTCTTGGATACTCATAACTTCATGTATGGATCAAGCCTTTTGCTGAATGTCCCACGTTTCAGAAATCTGTGTGATGTCATAAGTACCTTGAGAGATCAGAAGTTACTGGGTAACTGAAGAAATGGAATACAGAATGAAAAGAATTAAAATGTGAAGTTTAAAAAGGCAAGGATAGCTCATTTTAAATACTTTATGCACTAGCCACAGGACCTTTAAAATATCAAAATCAAGACAGAGACCCCTGACCTAACATGTCACCAAATATGCTGAGTTAGACAGTTCATGTCATTAGAGCTTAGTTCTGTGCTTATAAGCTGATGTCTTAACTTTTTAATTATCAAAACAATACTATAGAAAAAGATAATCCAAAAGAAGAAAATAGGTCAATGATTCACTACTGCCTACAGGTAAAGATTCTGATACATGTTTTCTCATTCTTTTTCTCATGTAAAAACCAAAATTTATACTTTTGATTTTTTTTAACTTTTCACTTTGAGATAATTATAGATTCACATGAAAGTGTAAGGACTAATATGAAGAAATCCCATGTAATCTTTGCCGAGTTTCCCCCAGTGGCATTGTCCTGCAAAACTATAGTACACTATCACAACCGTTGATGTTAACATTGATAGTGTCAAGATACAAAACATTTCCATCACCATAAGGATGGTGACTTTTTATAGCTACAACCATTTCCCTCTCACCTCCACTACCTCCTTAAACTCTTGTAACCACTATTCTGTTCTCCATTTCTATAATTTTATCATTTCAAGAGTGTTGTGTGAATGGAATCATATAGTATATAGTCTTTTGTGATTGACTTTTTCCACTCAGCGTAATTCTCTGGAGATTCATCTAGGTTGTTGTCTGTATTAATAGTTCACTCCTTTTATTTACTGAATAATATTCAACATATGGGTATACCCAAAGCATTCACCATTAAATAGCATTGGGTTATTTCTAGCTTGGGGCTATTACAAATAAACCTGCCATAAACATTTGTGTACAGGCTGTTGTTTGAAGAAGTTTTCATTTCTCCAGGATAAATATCCAGAAGTATAATTACTTGGTCATTTTAGTTTTTAAGAAACTTCCAAACTGTTCCAGAGTGATGGTATCAATTTACTTTCCTATCAACGATGTATGAGTGATCTAGGTTCTCTAAATCCTTAACCAGCATTTGTTGTTGTCACCATTTTTTAATTTTAGCTATTCTGATGGGCATTTAGTAATATCTCATTTTGGCTTTAATTTGCATTTCCCTGTTAATAATATGGAATATTCTTTCATATGTCTCTTTGCCATCTGTATATCTACTTTAGTGAAATCTCTGTTCATATCTTTTGCCCATTTTCTAATTGGATTGTTCCTTTTTTTTTTTTTAACTGTTAAATTTTGGGAGTTCTTTCTATATTCTAGGTAGTTGTCCTTTGTCAGATATGTGGTTTGCAAATTTTTTTCCCAGTCTCAAGATTGTCCTTTGATCCTTTTCAAGGGGTCTTTCACAGAGCTAAAGTTTTTCATTTTAATTAAATCTAATTTAATCCATTTTGCATTTCATGGATTTTGGTTTTGGTGTCAAGTATAGGAACAGTGCCCAGACCTAGTATCCAAAGATTTTCTTTTTTTTTTTTGCCTAAGAGTTTTATAGTTTTATATTTTACATTTAAGTCCGTGATCCATTTAGAGTTAATTTTTTGCTCAAAGTGGTAGGTATAAACTGAAGTTCTCCCTTCCCACCCTCCACCATGTCCCAACTGCTCTAACACCATTTGTTGAAAAGGCTTACCTTTTTTTTTTTTTTTTTTTTTGATTGAGTTGATTTTGAACTTTTGTCAAGGCATATTTGCACAAGTCTAAATCTGGGTTCTCTCTTCTGTTCCATTGATCTATGTGTCTCTCCCTCCATCAATACACACAGTCTTGATTACTATACCTATGTAAATCTTGAAATATGGTACACTGATTCCAACCATTTTTTTCCTCCTTTTTCAGCATTGTCTTAGCTATTTGCCTTCCCTTATAAATTTTAGGATTATTTTGTCTATAAGAAAATTTTGCTGGAATTTTGATTAGAATGCATTAAACCTATACACCAATTGGAGGCAAATCAATATATTTCCTATGTTAAGTATTTCAATCCATGAGCATAATATGTCTCCATTTATTTAGATCTTTGACGTCTTTCGTCAGCATCTTATAGTTATCATCATACAAGTACTAAACATGTTTTGTTATATTTATATCTAAAAGTGGGATCATACTGTTTCAAACCAACTTTTTTCATAAAAGTATATATTATAAACATTTTCCAAATAGTTATTTCAACATAATTTTTAATTGACTCATAGTTCTGGATTTTAATATTCTTGGTAACTTAGCTAATGTCAAAAGACTTATTACCTGGTTTTTAAATTTTTCCTGACCCATGACTGGGGCCTCCATTTCAACAAAACATTCAGCTCTTATTCTTGCTACCTTCTAAGTTGCAGTGGCTTTATTGCATTTTTTTCTGTATTGCTTTTTTCTGTAATACTTTTTTTTCTGTAATATTTTTACTCAATAGAAACCTTTATCAGTTAATTTGTTGATTCTTAAAATTTTATCAACAATGGCATATCTAATGAGATACTAATTTTTATTGTTTAGCTAGGCATAATGCTGATATTTGCTACATTGCTGTTTGAAAAATCTAGTAAAATCAGTTCAGCAACAAGATAATCGGTCAATAACTACTTTGACTCCTAGCTAAGCTGTAATTTGTTATTGCCGAGCCATTGGCCTTTTCTGTGCTAGCTGCACCTCAGCCCACTGAAAGCCCACCTGTGTGTCCCTCAGCAGGTAGTGGATTTACACTGACAATAAGTAAGAAAAATAAAGTGATTTTTATCTTGGTGATGAGATGCTTTAGGAAAAGAATATAATAAGATGGAATAAGCACTTTGTTTTAGACCCAAAAAATTCTGTATTTGAATCCCAGTTCTATCATTTACCAGCCTTTCAACCTTAGGCAAGTTACTGAATCTCTCAGACTAAGAGGCCTCACCTCTAACATCTATAAGGTAATCATAATATCCATCTTACAACATTCTTAAAATTAAATAAGTTACTTCATCAAAGTATGCAGTATAATACCTGATATGTAGCAAGACTTAGTAAATGTTAGCTATCATTGCCATTGGTTTTTATTAATAATAACTGAACTTTAGCTCTTGTTGCCTATAAATGTCAATACATGCCCAGGAAGCTTTCCTGTACAATGTGTATTTTGTGCATATCTTTCTTCATTACTAGAGTATAAGTGTCTAGAACCCTGAAAACTTTGTGTCCCTTGGCATCTAGCACAGCAGAACTTTCTTAAAGAAACTTGAATTTCACAAAAATCCTTGCAATATACAAGGGTGGAAACTTACCATGAAAAGAAGCCATTAACTATAACCGCTTTTTAAAAATGACTTCCTTAAACTAGGAAAACATTTTAAAGACCACAAATGACCCAGATAAGGAAGATTTTTGTATTCCCTCCCTGAAACTAGACACTTCACAGTTTAGAAATGTGAATCAGATTCCAGTTAAGAACTCATGGATTTACCCATTCATAGAATATGGCATGGAGTGGTTCAGAAAGCAATTTTTGTTTTGCCAACTGAAGAACTCTTCTTTGTATATTAAAAAGAAGTTTTCAGATTTCTGCCAATGATCATTTTTCACCAGTAATCCAGAGGAGTTTGAATTGTCATTTTGTGGGCTTTATCAGGAAGCTTAAGTCCAGGATTTAATTAATCAGAGAACTCAAGATTGGGCTTCTACATTTTCCAGTTTTGAAATCTATTTAATGTGACTAATAGACCGAACATTTATCATATTAGTGTTCACAGTGGGGGCAATGAAATATAACATTACATAATTCTTTAAGAAGATCCTGAGAGTTTAATGGAAAGTCTAATGGCAGAAAATGCTTGGGAACACAGAGATGCATAATCCTTTCAAAATTATTTGTATGTACATAAGGTGAACAAGCTATCGTCTTTCCAAATTTTCTTTTCAGTTTCCACAAAAATAAAACAAAACCAAAAAAATAAATAAATAAACAAGGGCAAGTGAGGTAGAGGAACAGGGCTGTTACTATAGCTGGGATGATAGGAAAAGCCCCAGCTGGTCTATAGTTGATATAACATGCAGGTGTTTGCTGTGGTCTAACTACATAACCTTGATTGCAATAATGTTTCTACTTCCTAAAGTGATCATGAAATAAAATAATAAAGAAACATGTTGTAAGCTCTAAAAAACTATGCAAATGTACCATGTTAATTAACCAGTCCATAAATATTTATTAAACACCCACTATATACCAGAGTCTGTCCTGGGGATAAAGATAAAAAGTTAAATAAAGTCGGTCTCTAGCAGGGGTACCTGGGTGACTCAGTTAAGCTTCTTCCTTTCCGCTAAGGTCATGACCCTAGGGTCCTAGGATCGACTCCCACTTCAGGCTTCTTGCTCAGCAGGGAGTCTGCTTCTTCCTCTCCCTCTGCCTTCTGCTCCCCCTGCTTGTGATCTCTCTCTGTCAAATAAATAAAATCGTAAAAAAAAAAAAAAAAAAATAGGTCTCCAGCAGTGAGGAACCAATAGCTCACCAAGAAAAAGACAGACTCCTGGACCACTTAAATACAGGGAAGAATCATAGGTGTGCAGAGGGAGAATATTCCAGGTGTAGTTGTGGAATTGAATTGCTGAGGGGGCTATGCACAGGGTTTGGGAGTCAAAAACTCTAAAGCCACATTGTAAAGACCACCCATGTTCAAGTCGAGGGAACATCAGGAGGGAAACTGAGTCAAAAAAAGTTTGCCCCAGTTGCCAAAGCCCTTATTAAATAGGCAGAATGATGGGGAGACGTCAGAAAGTGGCAGAACTAGGAACTGGGCAGATGTGGTATGGAGCAATAACATGAGCTTCTAGGGAGGAGGGGGTTTGATACGATAGTTGAAAGAAGTGGACTGAAAGTAGCATTGCAGGGCCTAGAGAATGGTACCACCCCAGGTTTGGTGCTTAGGCTGTGAGAGCATGAACAGTCTTCTCAGAAGAGTCTGAGCAGTTAAATGTCCTGAAGAAAGGTGGAACAGGGTGGGGGAAAAGGAACTGTGAGAAGGATAACGATGCAGGGGTCCAGTAATAGCAATATATGGCATTTATTGAGCACCTAGGATGTGCTAGGTACTGTACGTGACTGTTTTACACATTTAATCCTCATAGGACACTACAAACTAATTGCTATCATCTGGATTTTACGTATGAGGGCATAAGGCATAAGAGAGGCCATATGCATCACTTAGGGTCACGCTGCAAATCTACTTTAGGATCACTAAACCCAGATCTGCTTGAGTGTGAAGCTGTGCTTTTGCACCGTTCCACATGCCGTCAGAGAGAGCACTATGGAAAGGATTTGGAGGGAAGTCAGAGAGGATGACAAGAACCCAAGGGAGGAAGCAGCACTAAATGGGAATGGAAACATAGTAGAAGAGAACACTATTAACCAGAGATGCTTTTGTTTTTACTGGTGGATGAGAATTCCAGGGCTATAAGAACTGGAGTTGCTTAGACCTCTAGTGCAGTCTTGGACCCGCCGAGCTTAGCAGTCTTCTTGCTGCAGGTTTAGGTAGAGCACTGCTGTGAAGGGATGGGAGTGGTAGGGGGGTTGTTCTGAAGAGGCTTAGCTTCCTGAGATGTCAGTAGTCAGTCTTTCAGTACAGGTAATGGAGAGCAGAGAAGGAAGTGTGGGCTGACACTGGCCTCACTTGCATGCTGGGTGGGACCACTGGGTGGGACCCAGTGGCCACTTTGTACTTGGGACATCTGGAGCTATGTGGTACAAATTGGAATTTTCATTGGACTGTAGTGAAAAAAATAGGTGGCGGTCCCGCTCTGCCGCTGCTAAGTGTAGCCTCAAGGGGGATCAGATTAGGAGAAACAAAAGGCAGAGGGTGAGCAGCTGAAGAAAAGCTGACTCTCACAACCTTGCTTTCACTAACGTGCTTCCCCTGGAATTCTTGATTTCCTTAAAAATAAATATGCCCTTCAAAGTAACACATGTGCCATCTGATCCAGTCTATCACATCAGTGATTGGGGCAGTGAGAGAATAAATAAATGTCCTCAGAAAGGATAAGAAAGAAAAAAGAAGGGGAAATAGCCTTAAAAGCCTTCAGTTTGTATAGGATGCTTGTAGAAATTGGATCCTTACTGTAAATGTGATTTCTGCAACTCTGCAGATAGGAATTCTGTTTTTCCCTTTGAACCACGTCAGCACTTTATCTGTACCTCTCTCATGACACTTTTACATATTCTACACTGTATAATAATTTTTATTACCTCTACTAAACTGTTAATACCTCAAGGGCAAGGATAGTACTGATTACATTCTGGATCCCCCACAATGCTTTGCCTTCAGTAGCTACTCAGTGTTCTGCAGAGTCCAAGGACATTATGATTCCTCTGAATTTGTTATCTCTACTTGGCTACCAAAGACATCACTTTGCAAAGCCAGTCTTCTCCTTTTTCTGGGATCAGAGACTAAAGGATTTTAAAAGTGTTTTAGGGGCACCTGGGTGGCTCAGTTAAGGGTCTGACTTCTGCTCAGGTCATGATCTCAGGGTCCTGGGATCAGGCTGAGACTCAGGCTCTGTGCTCAGGAGGGAGTCTGTTTGTCCCTCTGCCCCTTCCTTCTCTTCCCCGCCCCTCCCCATATTCACTTTCTCAGATAAATTTAAAAAAAACTTTTTTAATATTTTTTATGTTTTGAATATGTAGGAGAAATACTTTGTTTGGGGAATGTTGTTAAGCCCTCTCATCAAAAATAGCCTTTCTATCTACCTCCCAGTTCTGCCAGATCAGAATAGATTGGCAAAGGTAGTTCAGAGGAAGAAGCAATGTTAATGCTTCTGCTCATGGCTGTGCGGGTGCCAGTGGAGGAGGAAGATGTATGGTGGTTGATGGGTGGGATGCTATATGCTATAAAAATGTTCAGCCAACCAACTGAACAAGGGTGCATAGATTAAGATTTTGTGAAACACCTCCCACAGCTTTTATATATTCCTGTGCACTCTGTGATCCTAGGCCAGCAGTCTTTTTTTTTTTTAATTTATTTAGAGAGAGCAGGGGAGGGGCAGAGGCTGAGGGAGAGAGAATCCCAAGCAAACTCTATGTTGAGCACAAAGCCTGATGCAGGGCTCGATCTCATGACCCTGAGCTGAATCAAGAGTCAGATGTTTAACCAACTAAGCCACCCAGGTGCCCAGGCCAAGAGCATCTGAAAGGAAACTGGTGATGAGACGTCTCACGACATAAGCAAAGTGAGTGGCCCTTTAAGAGTGGCCTCCTCAGATGGTGAAGAAGGCAGCAGCTCAGAATGGCAGCAAGAGGTGGCCAGAAGACACATGTGGTACTCTCAGTCCTGAGCAGAACAGCTCCATTCTGAAGGCTGCTGTTGCTCCTTTGGGGACTACTACACAGGTATTAGTATGGAATAAAACCAGTGACATGATAGCCATTTTATTTTTGCAAAATCTACATAAGTATGGGTCCCTCTCTGTAGTCTTTAGGGGTTTGTTACTCAAATCTCGAGTCTGGTTTTTCTTGGAAAATTGGAAGCAATGATTGGGCAGGTAACAGCAATCATTGTGAGCATGGAGCAGAAAGGAGGCTTGGGGGGCGCCTGGGTGGCTCAGTGGTTTAAGCCGCTGCCTTCGGCTCAGGTCATGATCTCAGGGTCCTGGGATCGAGTACCGCATCGGGCTCTCTGCTCTGAAGGGAGCCTGCTTCCCTCTCATTCTCTCTGCCTGCCTCTCTGCCTACTTGTGATCTCTCTCTGTCAAATAAATAAATAAAATCTTTAAAAAAAAAAAAGAAAGGAGGCTTGGCATCAAAAGAAATGAAATCTTGCCATTTGTGATGACGTGGATGAAACTGGAGGGTATTATGCTTAGCAAAATAAGTCAGTCAGAGAAAGACAATTATCATATGATCTCCCTGATGTGAGAAAGTTGAGAGGCAATGTGGGAGGTTTGGGGGGTAGGAAAAGAATAAATGAAACAAGATGGGATCGGGAGGGAGACAAACCATAAGAGACTCTTAATCTCACAAAACAAACAGGGTTGTGGGGGGTGGGGGAGCGTTGTTGTGGGGTTATGGACATGGGGAAGGTGTGTGCTATAGTGAGTGCTATGAAGTGTGTAAACCTGGCGATTCACAGACCTGTACCCCTGGGGCTAATAATACATTATATGTTAATTAAAAAGATATTTAAAAAAAAAAAAGAAAGGAGGCTTGGATAGTGAAGGATAGAAATGTACATGTTGACTGTTAGCACGGACTGTGTTAGAAGCCCTACAGTGGTCACTTCCAAAGGCTATTACAGACTTCCCCCTGGGAAATATAAACAGGAAAACATTTGGGTTTGGCCTGTCTTTACAATAAGCATGTTTCTTCAAATAAATTATTGCATTAAGATGAACCTGTTTCTTCTTCCCTAAAGAAAAGAGTTTTTGTACCCTGTGTGTTGGAGATATTATCAGTGGAAGAGCTTATCTTTATATGAAGATCAACCCCTATGGAGCATGGACAGCTCTGCCAAGATTCCCAGTAGCTTGTTTAATCAGCTGCCTTAGTGCAGAAATTTTCAGTTAGTAGAATTGTCCATTTTCACCCCTTAATTTCTTGTAGATCCAGAGACCAGGTCACCAAATTTGTACTCCTAGTCATCCTCTGAGGAGAGGTGACATCTCATTTCCCTGAAATGAAGATAAGTACTGTCTATGTGTGTTTGGGTTGGAGAGAGCAACTATAGCGAAGGTAGCCCTCTCTACCTACCCACCACCATCAGTCATGCCAAGTTGAAGGGTGGGGTCTGCATAGAAAATGGCTCAGACAGAGCATCCAGATGGACTGGTTGGATGTCGCTTCACTGAATGGCTCACTCTGACCTCTGCCTGAAGTAAGAAATAGGAGACCAAGATGACATAGCTGTGGTCACACAAAGCTTATTAACTACATTGGTTGTCTTTGTTTATTAAGGAACTCTTATATTCTTTTTTTTTTCTGAAACAAGAAATTTGAACCACATTTTGTTTGAGATACTCCAGAGAGATGTAGCAATGTGGTTACCATTTTATAAACTTTTAAACAAAACTGTTAGCAGTTTACAACTTTGTTTAAAGAACAATGGTTTGGAGCTGTACAGGCCTGTCTTAGCAAGACCCAGAGGGCAGTGATGAAGGCAGAGAAGAATCCAGGCCGTGCTGGCTGACTAAGGCTTGCTTTTGCAAAGCCTAGGAATCCGAAGATTAGGGTTGAGGTTCTCTTACCATTTTGCAGGAGTAGCAGTAAATTTAGACCTGTTGCTTTGGTGATTTACACCAATGCCCTCAGCTTGTTGGCTCTCTTCAAGTAGAAGAGAAATTCAGGAAAAGGGAGGATGAAAACAGTCCCCTCTGTTATTTTCCCTTACCCCAGAGACTGATCAACTGAGTGCCACCATTTTTAGTGTACCTTATTCATTGCCCAGGTTTTCCCCTCCTTGTTTCTTCACTTCCATATTTCATACCTTTATAGTCCATTCTCTCTGTAACAGCCAAATCCTTACCTGTGCTTTTATTTTTTTTCCTAAAGATTTTATTTATTTATTTATTTATTTATTTAATTGAGAGAGCAAAAGAGAGAGAATGCAAATGGGGCAGAGTGCAAAGGAAAGAAACCAAGCAGACTATGATGGGCATGGGGCCAGCATGGGGCTTAATCTCACAACCCTGAGATCATGATCTGAACTGGAATCAAGAGTTGGACCCTTAATCCACTGAGCCACCCAAAGCACCCCTACCTGTGCTTTCCATTCTATTTTTTCTTTTAAAATATCTGCCTTTACCTAACTGTCTTCTCATGATACAATTTACATTTATAATAAACGTCATTTTTGAGTTGTTTCTTCTACTATAGTTGGCTCTAGCTATCGTTCTTTTAACCTTGTCTTGGCAATGTTAACATGAACACCTAACAAGAAGTGTGTAAGTCTCATAAACAGTCCTCTAAAAGCATACAGGTATTTATGCCTATGTCTGTTTTTTATGCCTATGCTAGTTTTTCTATCCTTTTTACACAACTGAGTTAGTAGATAATGTATTTGCCTACCAAAGATCAAAACTGAAATAGCCTGTAATTGAAGTTGACCAATAATATTGATTTTAAGAAAGCAACATTCAGTTTCCAAGTACATGAAACACATATGTATTATAGGAATTGACACATGCTTTTTTAAAACTCAGTTTTTGCTCCAGGAAGGCATTTCTTTCAGATCAATTGCAATTTCAGTCAGACAACTTCATATATGTAATACTGTGATTAAAATGTTAACTAATTCTGGAACAAAGGGAATTCCAAGTAGACTCTAATCATTGAAAAGGGCAGTTAAAGGGCTGTAAGATTAACCATTTTTAACCTAAAACATGGCATTTCTCATGTACCCTTTAAGCAGTACTGACAAGTATTTCCTGGAGATTAATGACAGTCTGAATTAATGGGCTGAGGGAAGGTCATTAATCCTTATACAAAGGTAGTTTGGAAAGCAGAAATGAAAAACAACTGCAAGGTCAAAGTGATGGAATCCCAGGAGATGTTTCAGAAGATTACTTCCCTTTTCAGCAAACCCATACCTACTACTGTTCTCACTCTCCCTTCTCCACATGGCATACCTCCTACTCGGGTTTTCAACCTCCTGGGATGCAATTAAGCTTCTGAAAATGGCTTGTAATCTCTCCTTCAACCAAACAAAACCCTTTTTTTTTTTTTTAAATTTAGACAGTTTTATTACTTACATAGATAGTGAAGGAAAATTAGCCAAAGGCACCTATGATCTTAAACAAAACCCTTTTTATCAATGAGCTTCCTCTTCTCACTGTTTCTTAAAACCATCTTGGAACCTACTCATTTTACATAGCTTCTTGCCATCAAATACATTTTATTGGCTTAGATAGAGTTGTGCATGGGAGTCTAGAAAATAAAAAACCAAGGCAGTCAGAATATACCTCCTCTGGATTTTGATTAGATAAATATCTATGTGTGCTGTACATACGATATACAGAAAATATGCAGTTCTGTCAGAAGACAGCCTGGATTGATGGAACAGTTAGCCCTAGATACCACTTCAGCAAATCACAAGAGGTGGACTCATCTAAAGGACACAGAAACAAGTTTGTACAATCAGGATACCATTACAAGCAGAAGTGCCGGCTTCCAGACTATGGAACACCCCCAGGGATATACACTAGCAGATGATGATGTCAGACTTTGTGGAAGCTCAGTCTTCCTCTAGGCCACTAGCCTGCACCCATTCTGCATGTTGGCTAATCTGTATCTGTTCCAACAACCCTCCCATCTGGCCAGATTTATTAATCTCAGGATTATGCAAGATAGCATGTACCTTCGGTAGCAAGAAGGACTCTAGCAGAAATAGAACAAATGGTGGCAGAGGATGTAGAGCCATGTGGTGAAAGACTGTACAAATAAACCCAACTCTGGTTCTTTACCCAAATAATTGTTGAGAGCTGGAGAATGATTCTTAGTTGGAAAAGAAGATCTGCCTTCATGTGTGGGATCCAGAAGCTTGCCCCCTTGCCTGTGCTGGGTTATGGTGGTCACCTTCCTCACCTTCCTGAAAACTTCTTTTGGAATCCTTCAGATGTTCTAAAGCCCATTGAATTCACTCAAGTGGTGTCTGATTGTTGCACTAATCTAGCCAGTACTCAGATTCCTATAGTATGTTTCACATGTTTGGAAAATACTAAATACCAGAGGTCATGTTGCTGCTTAAAAAGAATAAAAACTACTGAAAATTAGTAAGATAGCGTAAATGTGCTAAAGGAAACTCTAAGAACAATCTTCTGGTCATTAGGGCAAAGGGTAGAAATACAGAAGCCCATTAAAATGGCAACTGGCATTTTGCCACTAACATGTATCTGATCTAACTCGAAAAGCATAAGATCCTTGTCAGTTTTGTGACAGAGCCAAGAGATGTAAATTTGTAGCTACCAATTCAAACTGAACTACTATTTTAATGCTTGATGTACAGGTGAAAATCTTTATATTCTTCCATACCGTTAAAAAAATCCTTGTTTATACATAGATTAGTTCCACTAGACCTAGCTGGACCTTTTGAGTTCTCTTTTCAACCAAAATTGCCTTCCTTGTACAGATGAACTATCCAGATGTGGAAAGGAACATAATAATAAAATCATGTGCCAAAATAACTAGATTATTTAGGTCATGATTGCAGTTTTATAATACCATCTGGGAAAATTACTAAGTGCGTGTGAATTTGAGGTAAACTGAAGTTTTTCTCCCTTCAGTAGGCATTATTGCCTCTTGGCACTTTCTTGGTGGTGGAATTTCCTAGTCACTTTGCTTAACTTTAAGGGTGATAGATCCACAAGTGTGTAATGGTTTGAACTGGAGCCTTCCTTCTACTTCCATTTGGCGGGCTTTTAATGCATTAGTACAGTCTTTCTGAAACTTGACCCACCCACTTAACAACAGGATAATAAAACTTGTTGTTTTGTGTGTACAAATGCTGTCTTTCCAAATTAGGAAAAAAACAAATAAAACCCCTAGAAGTCCCTCATTTTAAAAGGAGTAATTTAATACTCTACTGTTAACATTCTCCCAAGGTAGTGTTACATAATTATTGCTACACAGGAAGAGTCATTTCCCATTCTGGAATAATTTACACACATTTAGGAATTTCATTGTCTCCTCAGAATCTTCTGGGCTATAGGCCCATAAATTATCACGTTTTGCATATGTAACTTCCATACATGATTTAAATTTTATGGGCGGAAAGAGCAAGAGAATTGAAAATAAAAAATAGTTACTTGCTAATGGCTAGGAAATCTCAGGGAAAGGACTTACTTCTGTAACATAGATCAAGGAAATTTATAGTTTGCTTTTAATAATCGGCTTTCTGGGTTTATTTTTTAAGTGCCAAAAGCACAAAATTTGGTATTTTAAATTCATACTGTCTGTGCATGTGAAATGAAGTGTCTAGAGCAGTGATTCTTAGGGTCCTGAAGAAAACACTTTATTTAAATGCTAGTTCCCTGGGTTTCTAGATATGGTCTAGAAGACCTCTTAAAACAGGAAATCCCAAGTTTTGTATGTGTGTGTTTTCTGGGTCCTTGTAGCATTTATCAGTTTCCCAGTAGGACCTGGCATACCACATTTTCAAGACTAAATTTTGTTAGAACACTAATACCGTGTATAACGCTATGGTGTGTTTTCTATGTTAATAATAATAATGATGATAATAGCTCCTGATTATCAATATTTACTGTGTGACACTAACTGTACTTAATACTTTAGATTTCTCATTTAGTGCACCCAACAAGACAAGTATAGTTAGTATCTCCATTTTATGATTAAGGAAACTTAAGGCCTTGAGAATTTAGTAACTTGTCAAAGATCACACAGAACTGGAATTAAGAGCCATGATGCCATCTGGGAAAATCCACACTCATAAGCATTATGTATAATGATAATGAACACATCTATTTATAGGTTTAGTTGTAAATGGTGTTCTGTTTGGTAATGTTGTACTCCATTCGGACAGACCTTACTTTGTTCTATTGTTTGGGTATTGCTGCTTATCTAGTTGCTACTATAATTCCGAGATCAACATTAGATTGTAGGACCCAGGAAGTTGCGCAGCATTTGTTTGTTACATAAATAAGTAAACCAATGAATACATATGTGTCCTTACCAAACATGACCTGGGTCGTCTTCTTTTGTTTTTGTGATTCCCCTCCATACTGGGTATAAGTGGTAGTGGTAGTAGTGGCAGCAGTGGTGACTGTCATTTCTGGCAGATATAGGACTTGCAATAATGTCTACTGACTATTACCATCAGCTGATATTCCCTTGTAATTGCATATTTGTCAGAAGCCAGCAGTCTTTGGCCAATTTCTCGACACATTTGGAAGGCAGCTACTTGAAATATTTTACAGTGGTTTTTTGCTCCATGGCTTTCTTTATTAGACAGTACAATTTTAACAGTCTGTGTTACACAGGAGTAGTTAGTTGAATTTCTGTAGGTTGATACTTGTTTACTATCTCTTGAAAACAAGCATATGCCTCTGCCTCTGACTAGTTCTGAGACTTTGGGAAAACTTTCTCAAGCCTCCATTTTCATCTGTAAAATGAGGAGGGTAGACTGTATCAGTTATTTTAGAGGGATTCCTTTTCCTTTATTTCAGTACTCTGTAATTTCTTTCTTTTTTTTTCCCCCACCACTGAAAACCTAAAAGAATTCCAATACATCAACATCAAAGAACAGTATGCTGGTTGAAGTTTAGAGTAGAAGGCTTTAATATAGAGCCACACAGATGGTGATCCCTAACCTCTTTTTTTTTTTTCATTTATTTTATTAAGGTATGATTTATATGAAGCAAAATTCACACTTTATAGTGTACAGTTCTGCAAATTTTAATAACTCATACAATGATGTTATAGTTAAGACATTGAGCAGTTCTTCACCCCAAAACACTTTCTCTCACCCCGTTCTGAGTTAGCCCCTCCCCCTGAGGTCCAGTGGCAACCACTGATCTGCTTTATGTCTCTTCAGTTTTTCATTTTCCACACTGTCATGTAAATGGATTCATTCAGTATTTACCTTTTTGGGTCTGAGTTCTTTTACTTAGCACAATGCTTCTGAAGTTCATCCATATTGTTGTATGTTTACTTAATTTTGCTGAGTAGTAATTCATTGTATGACTGTACTATATAATGGAAAATTTATTAATTCACTAGCTGGATATTTAGATTGTTCTCTGTTTTTGGCAATTACAAATGAAACCACTGTTAATATTGTTGCTTAACATTTTAAGATTAGTGATGTGTGAATTAGTTGTTAAGTTATATTAGCATCAAATTCAAGAATCATTGAGGAAAGAGATACACTGCAGTCTGCATCTACAAATATGTTTCATTATGACATCCCCCCCCCCCAAAATCCAAGATAGAGTCCTTAGTAACTTCTTTACCCATTCCCACCCTTCAAAATGTTGGTAACTGTCTTAGCTATAGCTTAGGCACAGATTGAATAGCTTATAAATAGCAGAAATTTACTGCTCAGAGTTCTGAGGATTAGTAGTTTGAGGGGCACCTGGGTAGCTCAGTCAGTAAAGTGACTGCCCTCAGCTCAGGCCATGATCCCAGGGTCCTGGAATAGAGGCCCACATCGGGCTCCCTGCTCAGCAGGCAATCTGTGTCTCCCTCTCCCACTGCCCCTCCACCCCAACTCATTTTCTCTCTCTCCCTCTAAAAAAAATAAAGAAGAAGAAGAAGTAGTAGTTTGAGATCAGGGTGGTCAGTTGAGGGCCCTCTTCTAGGTCACCGACTTCTCATTTTCTCACAAAGTAGAAGGGGCTAGGGTAATCTCTAGGGCCTCATTTTATAAGGGCATTCATGAGGGCTCATGACTTAAACATCTCCCAAAGTTTTTACCTCTAATTCCACCACATTTAGGGGATAAGATTTCAACATAAGGATTTGGTGGAGACATATTCAGACCACAGAAGTAGCCATTTTTACTCTTCTTGTTTAGAGAGGAAATATGAGGACATGTCATCTGAATTTGAGCTGGTGTCAAGATAAATAAAGGCCTCCAGTAGTTTGGGGAACTTGAAGAATGGAGCTGAAACATCTCATGCCCCACATTCCCATGTACTGGAATATCTCTGTAATCTTGGAGTCTCAGTTTTGGTTGTTTTCAGTGGGAAGCTGGGCAAATCCACTGGGAAACTTGACTTTCCCAAGTTAAAAATGATGCTCTGTTATTGTGCTTTCAAATATTTTTTTTTTAAGATTTTATTTATTTATTTGACAGAGAGAGAGATCACAAGTAGGCAGAGAGGCAGGCAGAGAGAGAGGAGGAAGCAGGCTCCCCGCGGAGCAGAGAGCCCGATGCGGGGCTCGATCTCAGGACCCTGAGATCATGACCTGAGCCGAAGGCAGCGGCTTAATCCACTGAGCCACCCAGGCGCCCCTGTGCTTTCAAATATTGTCTTGTGTTAGGAAGGGTGAAAGTTTATAAGTGACCAAACCCCTATCTTGCTGCCCCACTTGCTCCTTAAACAGGAAGTTTGCCATGCGTACAGTGTACCAGACTGAGGATTAGGGCACTAAGTTTTTTTATACCCCATTTCTCTACAGCAGTAAACATCTATAGCTTACTCATTTCAGATGTGTGTTCTCCTCCATTTAGGGTGACTCACCACCCAGGTTTTCCCAGCATAGTCCTGGTTTTAGCACTGAAAGTCCTGGATTTTTGGATCTCCCCACTCCCAGGTGCACCAGGAAAATTGGTTATCCATTATGTTCCCAGAGTTCCCAGAGTTGGATCCAAGCAGCAGATTCTAACACCTCTGCTTGTTGAAATCTCCTGAACCACACAAATGTATTTTTTGAACTAAGAATGGGCAGCTCTAGTTCTGATGCAAGAATGTATGGTGGACCATTAGAGATAAAGTTTCAACAGACTAGGAAAGATCTATATAAATTTTAGAAGATTTGGCAGATACAAGGGTTTTGAAGGGGGGGGATGGGTGAGCCTGGTGGTGGGTAATAAGGAGGGCACTATTGCATGGAGCACTGGGTATGGTGCATAAACAATGAATCTTGGAACACTGAAAAAGAATTTAATTTAATTAAAAAAAATTTTTAGAAAAAAGGATTTTTGTTTTGTGTTGCTTTTGCCTTTGTTTTAATTCTGCGAATCTTCAGCAAATGGATTGAGTCTTAGAGGATACCTTTCTTTAATTGTCAAAGTTCAAGTGGTAAATCACAGTTTGATATTGTTCAGACAATCCTAAATCTTCCTAATACACAATGGTACCCTTGTCAGCAATATTACAAGCATAGTAAGTAGAGTATAGTTACATTAATGGGCCTTATCACAGATAGTTATATATTGTTCTAACTCTAGCCAAATGAATTTTATTTATTCTTTCCTACCTTAACCAAAATTTGCCAAACAAGAATTATGATGAAAAATGTCAGTGATTTTTTAACTCAAGTACTAAACACATTTAACTTATTTAAGGAACAAGTCTCTTATATCTCAATCACAGGCTTTTCTCCCCTAATACCAAAAGTTATTTTTTAATTGGTTGGGGGAAATATAATAATAAGATTTTACATTCTGAACTACAAACTGCACCTGCTTAGGATCTAAAACTGAAATGGAAAACACAAGGCTTAACCCCACATGCTCCCTCATCAAATGCAAAAAGTTCTTAAAATAGCTTCACATGAAGATGTTCAGAGCAGCTCAAAACCAAGATGCTGGTGTCCCTACTTACAACCTGGCAGCTTGTTACCATGGTTCAGAGGCAGCTGCCCCTATCGCTTTCTGTTCCAGGGCCAGGAGCATCAGCTCTAAGGAGAAGCACAGGAAGAGCCTCTGCTTTATCTATGTTGCTATCGTCCCATGAATTCTACTTTCCTAGTCAAGGGACTGTCCCTAGATCCACCATGAAGACCTGTGACATTTCATTCCAAGCCACAAACATGAGGAGAAAAGTTTCCAAACAAACTTATATAGGTATATAATACATTCCAGGAAAAATGTAAGAAATGAAGTCTTTTGTATTTGATGGGTGGTAGCTGTTAAGAGACAGTAACAGTTATGTGTGGTATCTTACACACTGCTACCTTTCAATAGCTTAGTTACCAGCAGATCAGGGTGCTCTCTCAAAATTCATTGGAAAGACTGTCTTCATTCAGACTGTTCTCTTCAGCTCTGTTTACCTTTCTGTAGCTCTCAGTTAACCATGTTTACTGTTTTTTCCCACAGAGAATTTTTTCCTGGGATATTCTCTCTTACCCATGATAAAATGCTTCTCTCAAGGGGCCCCTTATGCTTCTAACTGAAGCAGGATCTGGATTGGTGGATAATTGGTATGATCCAATGAGAGAATGTTTTATGTTGCTGGGCTGGTGGCCCTAACCAGCAGTTTAAAATTCCATTTGCATTCGCATGTAGGTGAATATACTGACATACTGCTCCTGTACTAAAAAGAAGAAAGCAGTAGCTTACATTTCTTTTGGAAGCTAAAGTGATTTTTCAAGGGCCAGAGGAAGGAACTGTGGGGTGAGTACCTAGAAGGGAAATGGAGGCAAGAAGAGAATCAGGTTGGGGAAGTCCTGAAGGTCTCCTCTGTCAATAAACTTCAGTTGGCTGCTATCACCTTCAAATAGTAGAGTTTGGAGTTGTGAATGCTCATGTTGAAAATTCAGACTTTTACCATTCTTTCATTTAAGAAATTACTTATGAGACTGTGCATTAAAGAGAAAATTAGCTGTGCTAATCCCTTAGGTGTCTAAAACCTGGTTTTTCCATCTGCTGAACAGGGGATGATACCCACCTTTTCTATCACACAGGGTAACTATAGGATCAAGTGAGTGACTGGTAATTGAATTCTGTTAACGATGTAAAACACTTCACAGGGTAAAATGACACTATTGTTATGGTTAAGGTGATCATAAAAAGTCTCAGTGTGAGAAATATGGTACTGCCATTCTTTCATATGTAGCCTTCAATGACATACTGTCTCTGAAAAAAGATTAGACAGAAATTTCTTGAACTTCTGTCAGATTTGAACCCCAGATAGCTATGAGGCTATAATACAGATTTTGTTTTAATGTCTTCCTTAGAGATTCCCTGTCTAACCCAGTTCTGAAGAAGCAAACAGTATCAGTTATGTGAACCTTTTATGTTTAACATTTGTAGCTTAGAAAAGAAATGTCAACATCCTTCAAAGAAGGCTCAAGTATTTCTACTTAAATGTGTATAACAACCTGGTTATTTAATGCTAAATTGGTCTCTGGAATTGTCTCCATACCTTGCAGACACTAAATACCCTTTTTAAAGTAGGGAGGAAAGTTTTCTGGTCCTTAACTTAATCAGAAATGAAGAACAAAATATTTACCATGGTAAACGGAATGCATAATATACAGGTTCAGATCACTAGTCATCAGCCCCTCTATGAAGATCCCTATTCCCAGGGCATGTAAAAACTATGTTTGCCTTATTCACTGCTGTATCCGCAGTTAACCCAACACATAGTAAGAACTGGCACATAGTAAGCACTCCAAAATATTTGCTGAGTGAATGAACAAATGAGCAAACAAATTAAGTCCTTTACTATGAAAATGTTGCCCCTGATTGTAATGAAACAAATAAAATATTCTGTTCTCAGCATGAATGCTTATTTAATGCTGATGGTCACTAGTTCTATTCTAAGGAAAATAAAAGGAACTAACATTGTTTTCTTTAAATGTTTTTAATCCAACATATTGGAGAGGTGAGGTGTGTATTTCAGTGGCAATGAAAATGGACTCTATTCTGAAGAAAAGACTACCAGGCCCTTTATTCTTGTTTTTTCCCATCCTTGGACCTGCCCAACTCTTGGCAGTCTCCTATAATAGTGCTCTATTAAATGCACCATCAGTTTGAAAACACAATTAAGTATTTCCATCTCCAGTGGCAATGCCACCTAACTAAAACCAGTTCTTGACTAACAAATTCTTTGATTCAGTGACAGTTTAAGTGAAAAAGACAATTACACATGGACAGAAGCTAGACTGTTTAAAAAATTGCGCTACCTTTGCCAATAAGTGTACTTTTTATTTCCCCAGAATTTTTATAGTGCAGTTTTGCATTGGTTATTGTAAGAACCCAAACCCTACATTCTTTTGGGAAATTATTTGGAAAATTCTCATCACAGTGACCTGTCTTAATTGTTCTACATCTTTGTTTTAAAGAAGTGGAAATAGCCCATGAAAATTATTGCTGCCTTTAGAAATATTCAATAACAAAGAGCTCTTAAAGTGTTTATGCTAATTTTTAATTAAGTGTAATGGGAGTTTCATAATAATGTTAACTGATAACAGTAGAGATACATTTACTTGGAATATTTGTTTTTGAGGGATAGAAGTTTGATATATTGGTAAGTTTCATCATAGAAAAACGTTTTCAATTATAGTTATAGGAATATTGTCATAAATTGAAAGAATTCTCTCCAGTAACATACTACCCTATGTCCTCCTTTATACAAACCTAATAAATGGAATATGGTAAAGTGTTTCAAGCAATATTTGTATTGCACTTCTTATAATCTTCCCAAGATTTGCGCATATATTGAAAAGACATGTGATCATCAATTGCCATTAAGAGAAAAGGAATAACAGATTATGTCACAAGCATTTTAGTTGAACATGTATCTATGCTAAATAGGGCTCCTATGTTCAAAACTACGGAGGTTAAACTACCCTAAACATTGAATAATATTCCAATAGAGCAAGTATAGTGAGCAGAACTTTCTGTGGCATCATTTGGCAGCAATCTGGCATCATTTCCCATTGACAGTGAGATGTGCCCATATATTTTCAGTCATAGTCTTTGAGTTGATAGGTATTTCCCAAGATCTTCTAAATACCATACCTCAAAAATATCCTTCTGTTCTCTGCACCGCCAGCGCCCCCACGCCCCATTCATCAAAAAAAAATGTGAACAGAAGTAAAGGAAAAAAATGCAATCTAGTTGCCATCTTAAGATACTGGTTTCTTCTATTGTTCCATGAAAAAAGAATTCCTCCTCTCCAATCCAATATACTTCTCCATTTTCATCACATTTTGATGAGCTCAAAGTTATATATTGTTAATTCACAGCAGTTTACAAAAGCAAGCTGTTACAAAGAGAGTCATTTGCCCAAACCTATTTTTTTTTTTAATTTTTGACCATTTGTCTTACTCTTAGAGGATAACAACTTGGAATTTCATTTTGATTTTCTCTCATACCTACCAATTTAGCAAAACTCACCTGCTCTCAAGACAGTTCCTCTATTTTGCAAGTGGCTCTTACTCACATTAGCCTAAAAGTCAATCGCCTGTCATAAGCTCCTGATCGTACCTAAGATTGACTGCGTTCCCTTGTTTAATATCCAGAAGATCCTGCTCCTGGATGTTGGATAAGATAGAAACATCCCCCTAAAGTCTCTTCTGAGCAGCGATAGGGACACTTACCTTACTGTGCAGGAGGTACCTTTACTTGATTATTCCCAGTAGTTCCCTCTTCTCATCCCCACCAAAATCCAATAGTGGAATCCAGGGACCAACAACAATGTTTCCTTCTTTTCTTTTTGGACAGTCTTTCAGTTTTTGTTTTGTGGGCTACAAAGCCACGGAGAGTTTGCAACCAGAGGCCACTGATAGTTCTGCAAAGGAGAGGCAGTGGGGAGCCCAGTACTGACTGGGCCCAAACACAAAATATAACCCTCTTCCCTCTCCAGGCAGTGTCCTTCATACTCTGAAGACAGGCAGCCTTGCCGAATCCCTAACCCTACAGCTTGCCAGTCTCCACAGAAGAAAGGGTCTAACTGAAGTGGGCTTCAGGATGAGGCAAGGCAAAAACCGAGAGCCATCTGCCCAGAACAGACAAGTAGAGGCAGGTATAGGCTCTGTGAGTGTGTCTGTGTGTCCGTGTGTGTGTGTGTATGCATGCCTGTGCCCAGCAGCTGTTCTCAAGATTAGAAGACACCACCCATTGGCAGGCAGCTCTGAAACACCCTCTTGGGTAATTTCAAATTCATATTGCACATCTTGGCTGAGAGAAGAAACCTCCCAGGACAACCTGGGTCCCTTTCTCTGCCTTGTCACTGCCCTGAATATACTGTGAACCACAATCAGCAGTGGCAGCATCTAGAAATAAATGCCCAAGTGGACATTAAATTGTCCCTCATTTTGTACCCTGCAACCATGAACTGATGAAGCCTTGTTTGAGATTTAAGTAAGAAGGGCATGACCTCTTCTTTGACAGTTGTAACCCAAGGCACTGTAGAGATTTGCTATTATTAACGCAATGTTGAACTTTAACTTGAATGCCTGCCCGTTCCATTCAGTGTCATATGAGATATGAGTGCAAAGTGCTGTGGAAGCTCTAGGGCAACATCCAAATGTAGGATGTTATTTATTATTATTAATCCAGGTTTTGGTTTTGTATTATTCAGGCGTTAAGAGAAATCTCATACCTTACATTACTAAAATTTGAAGAAACTAATTTTCTCTAAGTGGTATTACTTGTTCCTATTAGAGGAGGAGGGGCAGGAAGAAGGACCTTGTTCATTTATTCAGCAAGCATGTGTTGCATCACCAGTTAGGTGTCAGGTCCTCTACCAGATAAGCCCACCACCGTTCAGGAACTGAATCTGTGCATTATTTAATCCTCACAGCATCCCTCTGAGTAAGTCCTATACTGGTGATCAAATGAAAAGACCAAAACTGAAAACAATCAAGTAACTTCCCCAGAGTCTCATGGATGGTAAATATCAGACTGGAAATTCAGAATTAGATTTGAGTTACTCCATCACCTATACTATTTTTAACCTTAACATTGAAATAATTTCTAACTTACAGAAAAATATGATAGAATAATAAAGAATTCACATATACTTTCACCCAGATTTTCCAGTTTTTAACATTTTACCACATTTGCTTTCTTCCTCTCCTTCTTCCTTAGCCCCCCTCCCTCCCATGTGTTTATATGTGCATATATATTTTTTCTGAATCAATCCATATACTTCAGTGTGATTATCCTAAAAGACAAGCACGTCTTCTTTTTTTTTCTTTTATTGAGATATAATTGACATATATTAGTGTCAGGTGTGCAGCATAATGATTTGAGTTCATTCTTAAAATAACCACAGTATTCAGTCAAATTCAGTAAACTAACAATAATACAATATTACTTTCTAATCCATAGTTTTCATTCAGCTTTTCACCAAATGTCTCATTAATGTCCTTTACAGGGGAAAAAAATTCTTTTTTCTTTTGGAAAGGATGATGTTGCATTTAGTTGTCATGCTTCTGCTTCCATCTCAGGCAGTTCTTTGGTCTTTCCTTGCATTTTGTCATGTGACAGTATGAAAAGTATGTTTTGTAAAATGTTCCTCAATTTAGGTGTGTGTGATGTTTTCTCATTACAAGACTGAGTTTGTGCATTTTTTGGCAGGAATACCACAGAAGCAATGCTATATTCTTATAATCATATCACAAGAGACATAAATAGATATACCATGTCCATACCAAGCCCACTTGGTTAAGGTGGTGTCTGCCAGATATCTCCACTCTGAGTTATACTTTTTCTGTTTGTAATGAATAAATATTTTGTGGGAAGATACTTGGAAAACATGTAAATATATTGCTCTTAACTAAACTTTCTACTATAACAAAGAGCTTTCCTTTCCCCCTTATTTTTGTATTCATTTATATCAATATGCACTTAGAGATTTCTGTTTTATTCAGTGGGCTATAATCCATTAATATCACTATTTTGATACCAAAATGATCTCAGATTTGGTCAGTGGGAGATCCTTCAAGCTGGCTGTTTGTGTTCTTTTGACAAGTCCTCATCATTTTCTGAGTACTTTCACACTTTCTGGCACAAGAAAATGTACCGTATGCCTCTTGTACTTTCTCTACCCAGCCCCAGAATTAGCCATATCTACAAGGAGATCTGAGTCCATTATGGAAAACAGCATATAGCAACCAAGATCTGGGCATTGGGTGTATTCACCGGGCTAGGTGTGCTTATTGTTTCTAGGTCCTCTAAGCCCAAAGAGCTAGGAAATAGACACGCACACACCTGTTGTCATGTCTGTTGTTTGCTCCTTCCCTCTCTTCCTTTCTCTCTCTCTGTATTAAATATTAGGAGATCACATTGATAGCCCCAGTTCTAATCTAAAATAGGGGTATTTTAGCTTTTACTCTTTTCATGTTTATAAGTTTCCACGTTTATAACTGGAGATACCCTGGTTTCTATTATTCTCAGACCATTTACTTATCTGCTTATTGCCCCGGGTGGAACCAGTCTTCCAACCCTGCTGGCTGCTCCATCAGCCCTACAGTCTTTTTAGCCCCATCAGCCCTAATCCCTCAAGGAAATGGCTTTTGATAACTCTTGTGCCAGAAAGTAAGAAAGTGATTCAGGAAGCCCTAACTCTATACTTTTTGCTAGACTCTTCCTAACAGTATTTACTGTTGATGTCTTTAAGATGTTTAGAGAGATGTAAAGTACTACTTCTCAAAAATAGGGTGAGGTTTAAACTGATTTGTTATTCATTTTTTCTCTTTGTTTCTATGAGTTGTAAAAAGAAATGGGTTCTCCTTAGCAGAGTTGGATCACAGGACATCAAGAGACAGTATTCCCTGGGCATGCCTCACTTTTTCTTCACTCAGATCCCAGGTTCCATCCTTCCCACTGTTCTCTCCCCATCCCAGTGGATTATGTTCTTCCATATTGCTCCCAGAGCTTAAATGTACCTTACCCTCAATGCACATTACTATAATTTCCAACATAGTTTGTCTCTCCCTTACTAGACTGGGTGTTCCTGGAGTGCAGAATGCACCTTTCAGCATTGTAGCCCCACCCCTGGCAGTCACTACATAATAAGCATGTATTGAGAGAGGAAACTTCACCAAACATCTTGATGAGACGGACAAAGGAAAGAAGCAGCTCTAAAATAAAGAACTTTAGAACAGCATCTCAGTAAGCTGAATAGGAAAGAAATAAGAAAAGTACACATATTAAAGCCATCAGTCGCTTTTAAATTCCAGGGCTTTAAATCTTTAAATTCTTTTCCTAATAGACTTTTATCAGCAGTAAATTGGTTGGATTTAAACTTCCATATATTTTCCTTTCCTTCATGTTCTGTAAGGATGGAACTAATGATTTACCTATAAAAATGAAAAGTCTGGATAATCAAAAAATAGAAAAGTATCTTCAAGTAAACAAGTCTGATTAGGAAAACTGGTATAATGAAGGGTCCCCTCACTTCCTCTGAAGCCCACCTGTGGCCATTGTTTTTGGAATCGCATATATTTTAGGGTTTCACATTTTTCTAAAGTGAAAATGATACTAATAGGTTAATTTTTTTTAAAAAAGAAAGATGGGGAAAACATGTTCTTAAGTTCTGAATCTTGTTGTTGCAAATAATTTGTACTCTTCAGTTTCCAGGGGGTATTTCTTCATATACTTTACAAATGCCAAATACCAGGTGGCAGCTGTTTTAGCTCTAAGACATTCCTCAAGTGTCCTGCTTTCATGTCATTATGTAATGTGTTTCTCTTTGCATGGCTGTCATCACTCGACAGCCTTGTCGAGGTGTGTCTCTGCATAGCTCTTGTATGGACACTTTTGTGTCCATATTACTTTTCCAAATGGGCACTGGTTCTCTGAAAACTAGAGGAAGAGGAGAAGAAATAATCCCAACAACACCTCAAATTGGACCAGTGTTTTCTGCTTGGCTAGAAAGTTCCTTTGTGAACAGGAAAATACATGAGTTGAAGCTTTTCTCCCTTCTCAGCCCTTCATTTCTTTAAATATGTTATTTCATCCAAGTCTCATTTTCCTTACTAACTGCCCATCGTATAGATACATTGTATCAGCAGAGAACTTGTTCAATTTTTCAGCTCAAATTTTGCCTTCATAATTGTTGTTTCTGATAACCTAAGGGACAGGTATATATGCCCTATATATGCCCATAAACACAATTTTCACTTCACTTCAAGAGATGGTTCCTGAGTGCCATAATATGCTGTGCACTGTGCTAGGTCTTGGTACTATAAAGAGAAAATAAAACGCTGCCTTTTCCCTGTCCTTCAAATACTCATAGTCTAGTAGGAGAGGCACATGTCAAAATTCTAATTTTAATTGGCTGAGCAGTATAACAGGGGCTAAACATAATGCTTAGTCCTCCTAGATTGGAGGTCAAGGAAGGTGCACAGGGTGAAGACGGGGTGGGGCTATTTGAACTGGACACCTTGGGGGAGAAGTAGTTGGTTCTGCCAGGGAAAGGTTAAGAAGGTGGGCATAGGGAGGGAACATGATGTGAGCACAAGCACACTGGCGATAAAACACATGATGGGTTCAGCAATGGTGAGTTGCTCCCATGCCTGCAGTACAGGGGTATGGTGTCCAGTTTTGTACTGTGTGAAGGAGAATATTTATTTGGGCCAGAATGTCAAGGGCCTTGGATACTTTGATGCTAGATGTTAACTACCATGTAGACAGTGAGGAGCCACCAGTGGCATTTTAGCAGAAAATTATAAACAGGAAGGTATATTCAAATCCACAGGATTTGAAACCAGAGGCCTTTTTCTGGGACTCTAGAATGTTTCACCTGAAAAGGAACTCAAAGCGCATCTAATTTTAGCTACTTGTTTTACTTACGAAAATTGTGTGACTCAGCTTTAACTTTCACACCACTTGGTGCCCTCTACTTGACAGAAAGCCTTAGAGACAACTCTATGCCAGCAGCTTCCCTAAAGTAATCCCTGGGTTTAAATAAGGTTATCACTGTGCCCTGAAGGGAACCCAGGTGTCACCTCTATGCCCTTTTACTGATGAAGGCTGCTGGGACCTCAGAGGCCAACCTAGTGGAGGAAATGAAGAATAGGGGAAGCTGCCGCAGCCTGGGGACCAGTGGCATACCTGACAATGGGGTATTTCCACACAGCAGAGATAATCTGAGCAGGTATCTACAAAGTGGTTCCAGGTGAGCTACCTGGGTTGAGGCCACTCCCAAGCAGCAGTTGTGGAATGGGGAGCAGAAGACATGGAAAGATGAGAATTGTGCAAGGAAGCTGAACCTCATCCAAATAAACTATGTGCTGAGCAGAGAGCTATAGTTCTAGCAGAGAAGTCAAATACACTGAGGAAACCGCCACGGGGGGGTTGGGGCGGCGGGGGGGGGGGGGGGTAGGGGTGGTAGGTACTGATCCTAAGAGTTGAACAGATCAGAAGGTAATTGTTCACCCAGCAGGCAAGAACTCAGGGCTGCTCTGGGCCCTCCAAAGAGCATCTGTCTCTAGGCAGGAAAACATTTCTAGGCATCTTTTTCTGGTGTGGCCAGGCTCCTGTTAGCTTATCAGACTTGTTTCTCCAGCAACCAGGCAGGACACAGCCTACAGACTCAAGATCTTCCCATTTAGCCCCTGGGCTGAGTTGGGAAAGCAGGGACTAGCACCCAGGTACTTCTGAGTTTCCATGCAACTCCATGGTTTGGTATCCCAGGCCAGAACCAAATGCCACGGAGACTAGAGTGTTCCGCTGGGACCAGCTTCACAATAGCTTCCCAGGAGCACATCGTGGTATTCATTCTCAGTGTTCTGGCACTTGATTTTAAGGTTCTTTTGTAATTTTGCTTAAGAAACACCATACTACATATGTAATAGAAACTCTGCTTTCAACCACAAATATCTTTGAGAAAGGGCTAATCTCCCCCTATTCAAAATGCATTGTGTGCCAAACCTTGTGTTTTAAAACAGTCATTTTGAAGCTTTCTAATTGTAGCCATAAGTTAGTTCTCCATTCTCTCAGCCTCTCAAGTTCAGTCAGGGTGGTCCTGGTTAAAATAAATATGTGAAAAATCTCTAGTAGATATCCAACATTTACAGTAGTATAATAGTATCTATTGGTAGTAAAATCATAACATAAAAGGATGTTTCTTTTATGTTGTTTTATACATTTTACTACTTGCAATTTTATTCATTCATTTACTCAACAATTATTTCTTGTATGCCAGCCACTATCCTGAGTGCTGGGAATATGATGATTTTTTTAAAAGATTTTATTTATTTATTTGACAGACAGGGATCACAAGTAGGCAGAGAGACAGGCAGAGGGGTGGGGGGGGAAGCATGCTCCCCGCTGAGCAGAGAGCCCGATGTGGGGCTTCATCCCAGGACCCTGGGATCATGACCAGAGCCGAAGGCAGAGGCTTTAACCCACTGAGCCACCCAGGTGCCCAGGAACATGATTATTTAAAAAGCAAATGTAATTGGCTCCTGCCATCTTGGAATTTAAAGTCTATGGGTCTATTCATAAAATTTTTTTTAAGTTTTTTTTTATTTATTTTAAATTTGTTTTTAAATTTTTTATCAAATACTAAATTTATTTTATTAAGTCTATTTATCAAATAAAGAGAAGTTAATAAATCAGATAGTTACAGCTTGTGATAGTGCTAGGGTAGAAAGTAAGAGGAAATCAGGGCAGAGAACAAAGAGGAAAGGAAAGGCCTACTTTATATGTCAGAGGAGAACCCCTGACAAGGTAATATTTAAGCTGAGACCTGAGTAGTGGGAAGGAGTTAGACCAGAAGTAGTGGTCCAGGTATGAGAACAGTAAGCATAAAGGCTGTGAGGGGAGAAAGGAATTGGTATTTCTATGAACCCCAGCGTGTCACTGTGGCTGTGGTATAGTGGGGGACTGCAGTGGTAAGTGCAGGACCAGTCACAGCAGGGGTGTGGGGGCTGGTAGGGAGTGGGGATGATAGTATAAAAGCAAACTGCTGTGGATTTTTAATTTGTAGGGTTACATAATCCTATGTACATTTTAAAAAGATCTTTCTGGCTCTTATGTGGTGAGTGGAGGGAATCAGAGTGGTTACTTGCGGGACAAACACTGCCTAAGCAAGATTCTGCCAGACAATTGCTCTGGGGTCATCCCTGGGTGGTGACCCGGGAATTCATGGACTCTAGGCAACTTGTCATTACTTTTTCTTCACTGTTTTTCCCCTAAATGCCTAAATCATTTCATTGCCCGGTGGTTAGTAGAAGAAAAGATGCCAGAAGCACTGCCTTTTGTCAGAAGCAAAGGGTCAGGTGAACCATTCAGGTAGGGTCCAGATCCTAATGCTTTTTTGTTATAATCCTAGATGTCATTTTCACTTTGCAAGTTTGTAAGCTTATGCCTTCTGGCCACTGTTCTTGAACTTTGTTCCTAGTACACAAAAAGGATTCAGTAAATGTTTCCTAAAGTGACTTGACTTTGATTCCCAGTGGTGTGAATGGAGAGGGAGAATTAGAAAGGCCGCTAGGGTCCTCTACTTCCTCTATATATAGAAGTATGTATCAGTGGGCAACCATGGCTCTTAAACAGTATTTTCAGGGTGCCTGGGTGGCTCAGTTGGTTGAGCAACTGCCTTCGGCTCAGGTCATGATCCCGGGCTTCCAGGATAGAGTCCCTCATCGGGCTACCAGCTCCTTGGGGAGTCTGCTTCTCCCTCTGACCTTCTCCTCTCTCATGCTCTCTCTCACTCATTTTCCCTCAAATAAATAAATAAAATCTTTAAAAAAAAAAAAAAAACAGTAGTTTCAGTCTATGGTGGATATGGGTCAGGAATGACTAAAATGATTCTCTGCTAGAACAAAAGGTGCTGTGTACATGCAAAAAGTTTTTTTAAGTGCATCTGGTTAGAGTTTAATATGCCTGGAAAAAAATTACTATTTCTTTCATGTTTCAGTTACTCAAATATGGCTAAAAATGTGCTTTGGAGATTTTCCAAAGTAAAAACTCTTGAGGTGAGAGAAATTCCAGCCCCAACAATAACTTGAAAATTGGAAGTTGGAATAGCAACTGTTTTTTCAACTGTCTTAACTCTGTCATCAACACTATGATGATTTGATTACATGTGACAAGTCTGGTTTCTGGCCATTAAGCTGCACACTTCAGCTACAGGCACCAGTCTTTCCCTTCTTTTCTTTCAACCATGTGTTGATCTGGGGACAGAAATGAGAACGATGGGAAAAAGCAAGAGGTTGGGGAGCTCAGGCCTTCCCATTGACCTACAGGTCACACCTGGTGCCCCTGACCTTCTCAGCAGCCTCTTAGTATCAAAGTCTTGCTGCAAACTAGTCTTAGGGTGTTTCTATCCCTGTCTTCAAGTCCTCACCACCCAGTGTTGTTATACAGGCTCCATTTGCTTGCTTGAACATGAAGGACATCCAGGAAATGGAAACACAACCCCAAATGGCAGAGGGCCACCTAGGAGCCATGTGAGAAGAAAGGGGAGAGCAGCCCTCCTTGAGATCATGGATATAACACTCTTGGTGCGTGCCTGGCACAGAGCATAGTCACTCAACGTGTGGTGACAATAGCTGCCGCTGCTGTTATTTTCATTATTAATGGCAGTGATTTATAAATTGATTAGATATGTATGAGTCTTACACTGTCAGATACCAGCTTTTAGCCTCACCTCTTTCCACTCTGTTCCTCACCCTCACCAACCCTTCAGGCACTGCTTAATACCCTTCCTAAGTAAAGGCTATTGTCCTAATTTACACCTATATTTTTGAGTCATCCTGTTCCTGGTACTCTTGTTATTCCAGTGTCTCTCATCTGGTGATCTCCTTCTTATTGCCACTTTGAATGTCTTTATCTGGGAGGAAATAAATCTCTGGAAGTCCAAAGGTACATACGTACACATGTCACTCTAGCCACATAGTTCATGCCCTGGCTTCTTCCTCTTCCCCATACAAAGGGTAGTTTTGTTACCATCTCACCTCAGGGCTTCTCATAACAGAACATAACTCAGTTAATTTCTTCAGTCATCTTTTGCACTTTGCTAAAGAGCTCTGTGATCTCAGGTGCCTCATTTTGCTGGAAAGGGAGGGACATGGCACATCTGATCCCTCACTTAGGCAGGAAATCATCATTTCAATTAGGGGCCTGGGAAACACATCTATTTGCAAAAGGAACTGCTATTTCTCTGGCAGTCTGCTTCCTTCCATCTGCCCCCAACCCCACCCTTGGAAGTCATGGCTAGGCATCTCTCTCAGTGAAATAAATATTATAATGGGTCAAGTAATTAGTGGGCAGAATTCTGTTTGGGCTGTAACCTGACTCTAATTGCTGACTTCAGAGAATTAATTTCACATGACATAGCACCTTAGCTGTATGCTAGCTTAGGAGTTTCCATTCATCTCTCCCTTTCAGCCAGATCTCTTTTTCTATTTCTGGGCTTGTTGTGTCAGTGAGTCAGGTGGCCCCAGACTCTTCCTGTGGATGAAAGGGGCACTCCTGACTTGGATGTATTTTCTGCATATATGAATTATAAAAAGGAAAAACTCTGTGTCTGTTCCTTGGCATAAAAGTAAGGGAAGCTGGAGGGTTGAGTAAGGAAAGTATAAAATAGCCAATATAAATAAACCCTGGCCCTGGGCCTGAATGCAACAAGATGTACAGCATAGAAAGTGACATTCAGAAGTAATGCTTTTCTGTATTAAAAACAGTCATCATAAGGGATGTAAGATGTAAAAGATCATGATAATATTTGCCATCGAGTCCTTATCATGAAGTTGAAATAATTTACAAAGTAGGATAAAACATCTCTGTGAAGACATGTTTCTTTCTATAACATGGTAGGTGAGGTTTTGTCTCTTCCCCTGGAGCAAGTGTGAAAAAAGTCACCCTGCTCATCTCTGTGGGTCCTGAAACTGTTTCAACAACAAATGAGTTGTTCACTGAGGTCTCCTGCTCAGGAATTTCCTGCCTGACCTAGTTCAAAGCTAGTAAATTATCAAAGAAAATTTCTGTGTATTATGACTTGCGTGGATATTATTCAGAACCAAAAATAGTTGTACTTCTCCTGTGTGATTATTTTATTGTTGTTACTGGTTTAGCCTATGGCGATTCTGAATAGTGTGACAAGGTTTCCTTTTTCTCATTGGCTTCTAAAACCTTAGAATTAAATTTGTGCCCCGTCAATAACAAATATATAGGTCATTATGATATCTTTATTTTAACTCTTGGACTGATTTCAGGTCTAATTATTACTTTTTCTCATATTTGCTCCCACTTTAAACTTATACTGCCTCATTTTTCTTATAAGCTACCTTAAATCTTTTCTAGGATAAGATGGCCCACTGTTGAATAGTTATTTTTTTAAAACAAAAGAAATTGGGCAGAGCAGGAAAGAGGGAACCCAGGTAAAAATAACAGCAGGTAAACTATACAAATGTCAGCAACTTAAACCTCAGCTTCCTCATCTGTAAAATACAGACCTCCAGCATTTTTGTGGGGCTCAAAATTATTTTTCAATAACAAATGTAAACACACTTTATGGATTATAGCACTCTGTGTAGCTTTGCCGTGTTTATTTTTAAGCCATTATTAATTAAGGCATTTATGTAGTGCCAAGCTCTTGACCCAATCTTCATTTCCAAAGAGTAGAAGGACCTTCTGTTCTAGTGAAGTGTCTTTTCTGAGAGTCTTCTTGGGGTCTCCTCCATCAGAGAACCATAATCCTCAGAGCAACACAGAGACAATAGCCTCTCTTCAAGGCTGGCTCTGAAACCTCTAAGCCTGACAGTTCTACTTAGAAACCTAGATTAAGACCTAGAAGACATCTGGTCAGTGAATCCTATTTACTTCAGTGTCTCAGCATCCTCTGGGATGGTTGATGAATCCTATTTACTTCAGTGTCTCAGCATCCTCTGGGATGGTTGATGTGGACATCTGCACAAAACTCCACAGTATATGTCCCTCCACTGCATAAATGTTCCCTTTTAGATTTGGGGCCCCCAAGAGTACCCCATCTCCCACTTAGAAACTTATGGAACCATCATCTAATTGTTAATCTGAAAATTAGAACTTCTTGGCAGGGGAAGATTTATGGAATGGAAAGTATGAGGACAGCCCTTGGTGATCACTTCCTAGCCAGTTACTAATGAGCTTGTTAGAAATAGTTCTACTCTTAAGTATGAGGCAGGAACGAAAGACTAAGAACTACAGCCCAAATGATCCATTCTTATCAAAGGATAAAGTAGATTTTTAAAGTAGAATCTGGTCAGGTAAAGCATCCCACAGATCCCATCAGCATCATGATCAAGGCCTCAATGTGGCATATAAAACAGGCAGTTCACTCTTGAGGATGAGAGAGAGTCCTACTATCTATGTGAGAATGCTTATTCCCCTGATAGTAGTTGAGGGGCCTGGGCCAGACCCTGCACCTTGCCATACCTTGGCTTTAAAAAATAGAGATGAGGACCAAACCAATGAACACTGTTATACTGTAAATAAACAAATAAAAATTAATTAATTAATTAATTTAAAAAATAGAGATGAGGATTAAGTTAAACTGTACATGTAAAGTGCAAAGCACTGAGGCACTAGGGGGAGGAGAGGGGAGGGGTGATCTTTACAGTCAGGGCCCAGCCTCCTTTAGAGCCTCATTTCCTCCAGCATACCTGTGTACTCTTCACCCAGAACGACTTCCCCCGGCCTTCTCATGTCTGTCACTTTGCACATGTTGTTCTAGAATGCTCTTTCTTTCCTGGTTTGTGCATTGAACTGCTACTCTTTCTTCAACATTCAAATGAAATTAACTTCTTTCTGAATGCCTTTCCTAATAGGCACCAACAGATCTCCCACTAACAGGATGTAGGGTTCTGTCCTCGTCCCCCTACTGCTGCGTACTCTGCACTCCACTTTCACTGTTTGTATAAGATTTATTATTGGGTGTTAAATGTTTTTCATTTTAAAAAAAACTTAGAAATTCCAGTTTTTCTTAACAAGAAAATGATGGCATATGATAGAGAAGCTGTTAACGTTTTTAACAACTTTAAACACCATTAGAAATTGTATGTTGTGAAAGATAAGCCAAGACAGCTAAATGCGTATTTTTTACTGAGGTATAATTTACACTTACTGAGGTACTCAGATCTTAAGTGTACTATTCAGTCAGTTTTTTTTTTTTTAAAGATTTTATTTATTTATTTGACAGAGAGAGATCACAAGTAGGCAGAGAGAGAGGAGGAAGCAGGCTCCCCGCCAAGCAGAGAGCCCGATGCGGGACTCAATCCCAGGACTCTGGGATCATGACCTGAGCCGAAGGCAGAGGCTTAAACCACTGAGCCAGTTTTGACCAAGACCTAGTACATTTCAGTAACACCTGAAAATTCCCCAAGGGCCCTTTCCAGTCAGTCTCCCCACCCCATCCTGCCACATAGTACTAACCACTGATGGGATTTCTGTCCTATGTTAATGTTGCCCACTCTAGAAGTTCATATAAATAGAATCATACAGAATGTACTTTGTTGTATCCTGCTTCTTCCACTCATCAATGCTTTTAAGACTCATCCATGCTGTTGACATTTACCGGTAGTCCATTCCTTTAATTGTTTAGTAGTATTTCGTCATACAAATACACCAAAATTTATTTAACTGTTTTCTGTTGATGCCATCTATCACATTGTGGTTTATTTAGCTTAATGTTTAAATTATACAATAAAATTAGCCTTTTTTTTCTTTTAGCATACAAGTCTATGAATTTTAACACACATAGAGACTTGTGTGACCACCACCACAATCAGTACAAAGACAGTTTCATCACCTTAGAAAACTTCCCTTCCCACTTCCCCTACCCCAAGTCCCTAATGACTATATATGTTCTCCATCACATTGCATTTTAATGCTTATACATGTCTGTCATTCTCACTATATGGTCAGCTCCTCAGAGTAAGGACTATATCCTATTCATCTTGTCTCCTCTAGGCTTAGCACAGTACCCAGTACATAGCCTGTGCTTATTAAATATTTGAAGGATGAATGACTTAATGTCCATGCAGCCACACAATGAATCCTTAATAATTCTTAGGATAGAAAAAGAAAGCTGAAGAAAACCAACATTAGCTTTGTTCTATCTAAGAAATCGTAAGTCTTTTTTTGACAGAAATCATGATTTTTATGATTGTAAGAAATTATAAAAAATGCTGTCTGGTAATTGCCACTTGAGAGAATGTATTGAGTCACACAAAATGAATAATCTCCATAAAAGGAGTTCAGCAAATGTTTAATTACACTAAAAATATACTGCTGGTAAGTTCGAGCATGGAAATTAAAAGGAAAAAGTTAAGCATGCTTCTTTGTCTATTACCTATTTCTATATTCCAGAAGTCTAAAATTCTTCCCCAGAATCTCTAATATATTTTCCAGGTATTCTTAACTTTATAAGGATCTTCTACACTGTATTTAGAGAAACTTAATATTCACACTGTTACTTTTGACTAAGGTTTCAGTTTCCATGCTTTTCCCAAAACCAGTGTCATCTTTATCTAAAATTTGTTTTACTTAAGCCATTAATATTGCAAGTGATACTTGGTTCTTGTAGCTAGTGCCTTCCCTAGAGCATATTTAGTTCTTTTCAGCTTCAGATTTTTCTTTTTTTCCCTTCAGTGTTTATTGGTGTTTCCTTTTTCATTAATCACAATACTGAAATGACTCTCTATATATCCTTTTTATCCTCTTAATTTCACCCACCAGAACATTATCTCTTACAAATTGAGCCCTTTGCCAGTTTCATGTCACATTTCTTTAGGCAAATAAATGTTCTCCATATGCTTAGCATATACTCCTGAGCCCTGTAGCCTATTACCCCTTTTAAAACAGAAATGGGGAAACAGCTGTTTCTCAATTCCTATAAAATATGTCCTGTTTTATAGATCACACTGAGCAGTTCTATTTTGATGTCTGCAATATTACTTGGTCCTTGAAATTGTGAATTTCCTGGACCTGAATTTTCCCTCTCACATTTGGGAAGGAGAGATCAATTCTACTAGTTGTTTCATTGTGTTATACAGGCCATGGGATCTTCTCTGTCATTTATTTTGATAGCTAACTGGAGGTCTCACATGGAAGAAATGCCTTCTTCCTTACAGCACAACAAAGCTTTGAAGTCTTAAGATTGTTGTTGTGTGGTCATCTTATTCAGAGTTTCAGCAGATGTGGATTGAATATTACCTGTGGATTCTATGCTACATGAAGAGCAAACAAGGATGAAAGAGCACCCTGCTTTCAGGTAGCCCACAGTCCAGTAGAGAGGACAGATGCAATGTGATGATTGTTCTAATCAAGGGATACCTAAGCTATTATGACCTGAAGGAAGAATTGGCAAACTATGGCCAGAGATGGCTACCTGTTTTCATATATAAACTTTTTTCAAAGATTTTATTTATTTGAGAAAGAGAGAGCTAGAGCACAAGCAGAAGCACTCTCTCTCTCTCTGGGGTAGGGCCAGAGAGAGAGGGAGATGCAAACTCCCTGCTGAGCAGGGAGCTCAACAAGGGGCCAATCCCAGGCCAATCATGACCTGAGCTGAAGGCAGACACTTAACTGACTAAGCCACCCAGGTGGCCCTATATATAAAGTTTTGTTGTAACATAACCACACCTACTCATTTATGTATTTTCAGTGGATACTTTCATTCAAAGTGTCGTTCTGACAGAGATCATATGGCCCACAAACATAAGGTATTAACTACCTTGTCCTCTAATAAAAAGTTTGCCAGTTCCCGGCTTAGAAGAAGGAACATCAAGAGTATATGTCACCAGAGAATAGAGTAGTAGAGAACAATGGCAACAAAGGCAAACAATGGCAACAAAAATGTTCTTCAAGGGATGCCTGGGTGGCTCAGTTGGTTAAGCCTCTGCCTTCGACTCAGATCAACCTTAGAGAATGACAGCATTTTAAGGACTAGGTTCTAGAAGACAGTGCATGAAGTTATGGGTTGAGAACCAAACTATATTGTGCCAGAAAACAAAGGAAGAGTGTCAGAAAGTTGAGGGTTGACATCAGTGTCAAAAGCCCCAGCACAATAAAGTAAAATGATGGTTATGATGATCTTTTCCTGAGAGTTTATTTGTGTGCCAGACTGTATGCTAAGCAATTTACATTCATTATGTCAGCATTCCATGTAACAACCCTATAAGGTAACCCTATGATATTCCCATTTTATAGATGAGGAAACTAAGGCATAGAATGAGCAAGTAACTTTTCCAAGGCCACATAACTTTAAATGGCAGAGGTGGGGTTCTTATCCAGGGAGCCTTACTCTAAAGAGCCTCTATTTTTAATCCTGTGCCATATCCAATTTGACAATTAGGAAATTAGTGGTGTCCCTAGCAAGAATAATTTCAGTGGTGTGACGTAGGTGGAAGAAAGCCCATAGAAGATTCACAGGCAGATCAATGGATGGATTGATGCAATGGCCAGGGTTTAGCATATGTATGATTTGTGTTATGATTAAATGAAAGTACTATAACAAGACAGTGAGGAAGGGAAGAATGATTAAGGAAGATGTTAGAACAACTGATTAAATATTTGAAAAGATATTAAGTTAGAGCTTCACTTTATGTTATGCAACAAAAAACTTGTTCATAGGATCTAAATGTTTAAAAAAAGATTAAGCTGTACAAAAAGATTAGATGAGAGTATCTACTTTGGGATGGGGAGAACTTTTGAAACAATTGCACTGAAAAAATATGATATATTTGAATATTTGATCTCCTTATAATTTAAGACATCCATAGATCAAAAATAATTTTAAAAATTTAAAGATAAGATAATCTGGAATCTTGATTAGATAGTAGAGTAGGAGGATCCTGACCTCACTTCCTCCTATGTACACACCAAGGTTCAAACTACATATAGAGTGACCCTCTGAGAACAATCTGCAGGTAAGCTGAATAGCTCTTCCACAACTAAAGATGTAAAGGAAAAAACCACATTGAGAAGGATAGGAGTAGCAGTAACATGGTCTGATCAGGACCCATACCTCTGATATGGTGACTCAATCCTGGAGGGATATCACAGGCATGATGGAGGTCTCTCTGGGGAACAAGGGGTTCAAGGCCCACATTAGGTACACTCCCCCTGTCCTGAGGACCTGCACTGGAAAGAGGAACCCTCATAGCATCTGGTTTTGAAAATAAGTGGGTCTTAACTCTGGGAGAACTGGAAACTATAGGAAACCAAAACTCTTTCTTAAAGGGTCTGTGCACAAACTCACTCAACCCAAAACCCAGCACAGAGACAGCAATTTGATAAGCGCCTGGGACATAAATGAGGATTTGTTGACTAACGTTAGAGTGTATGCCAGAGGAGCAAGGATCTGTTAGAACTTCCTCTGGAAACTCAAGTACTGGCAGGCACCATTTTTCTTGCCCTTCTGCCTAGCTGGCCTGACACTGGCAGATGCTAATTCTGCCACTCTCCCTCTACCTTGCTAACATTGCTTCCCCTACAGACTGGCCCACCCAACCCACCCACTCCAGCAGGTGCCCCTTCAAAGCATCTCCAGCCCTACCACACCCAGCGGTGACCTTGGCCAGGATTGGCATCCTGCCAAAGAAGCTCCTTCCATAACCTCTGGCTGGCCTCAGCAAAGACAGGCATCCCCCCAAAGTGGCTTGTGCCCAGGGGGCCAGTCCCAGCCACTAAAGGGCACACACAGCCCACATGAGACACCCCTAGAGTGCCTCATTTTGGTGACCGGGGGTATGGGGGGTAAATCGTGCTTATGGGCCCCACAGGACGTCTTCTTCATAAGACCACTCCTTCAAAACCAAGCAACATAGTTCATCAACCTAATACATAGAAACAAAGAGTTAGGCAAAATGAGGAAACAAAAGAATATGTTCCAAACAAAGAACAAGATAAAACCTCAGAAAAAGAACTAAATGATATGGAGGTAAGCAATCTGCATGATAAAGAGTTCAAAGTAATAGTCATATCATACACTTCTCACTGAACTCAGGAAAAGGATAGATAAACACAGTGAGAACCTCAACAAAGAGTTGGAAAACATAAAAAAAAAAAATCAGAGTGGAAGACTGCAATAACTGAAATGAAAAATATATCACAGGGAAGCAACGGTAGATTAAAAGAATGCAGAAGAATGAGTCAATGATCTGGAAGAGGGTAATAGAAATCATCCAAGCTGAACAGCAAAATATTGTATGTTAGCTAAACTTCAATAGTAAAAAAAGATCTAACAACTTTAAAAATTAACCTCAACATTAAAAGACTCATACAAATTGATAAAGAAAACATTTAAAAGCTTTCTTGACAAATGAATAAAGGTTAAGAATATTCTATTCGTGGGGCGCCTGGGTGGCTCAGTGGGTTGGGCCTCTGCCTTCGGCTCAGGTCATGATCTCGGGGTCCTGGGATCGAGTCCCGCATCGGGCTTTCTGCTCGGCAGGGACCCTGCTTCCCTCTCTCTCTCTCTGCCTGCCTCTCTGTCTACTTGTGATCTCTCTGTCAAATAAATAAATAAAATCTTTTAAAAAAAAAGAATATTCTATTCATGTAAGAAATACTACATGGCTTATAAAAAGAATAAACTCTTCCCTCAGTCATAACCAGATGAATGCAAATTAAAATGCAGTCATTTTTACCTAGGCAGTGCTTAAAAATTCAGTACTTGCTGGGGTGTGATGAAACAGGTTTTGTTTTCTTTTTAATAGATGTTGATGACTTACAAAGTACCCTAAAACTTTATGGAAAACAGTTAAGACCCTTACAAAACATACAGAGAGGGAGACAAACCATGAGAGACTCTGGACTCCAGGAGACAAACGGCGGTTATAGAAGGGAAGGAGGTAGAGGGATGGGGTAACTGGGTGATGGATATCACTTTCATTTCTGATTTTATTTATTTGGGCCCTCTTTTTTCTCCTGACATGTTGTGATGAGCCCTAGGTGTTATATGCGACTAATGAATCATTGAACACTACATCAGAAACTAATTATGTACTTACTATATGTTGGATAATTGAACATAATAAAATTTTTAATAAAATAAATACATTAACATACGTACCTTATTACAATGTAACTTCCCTTTAGAAATCTATTCTAATTAGAAATAAATAAAATCTAATCAGAAATATGTAAAATCTTAAAAATCTATTACAAAGGCAGATATTGGAAATAATGTAAGTAATGGTAGAAAAACAAATAGAGTATAGGCAAATAGTGGCAACAAGAATGTTCTTCAAGGGATGCCTGGGTGGCTTAGTTGGTTAAGCCTCTGCCTTCAACTCAGATCATGATCCCAGGGTCCTGGGATTCAGCCCTGCATCGGGCTCCTTATTCAGCAGGGAGCCTGATTCTCCCTCTCCATCTGCCTGTTGCTCTCCCTGCTCATTCTCTGTCTCTCTGAAATAAATAAATAAAATATATTTTTTTAAAATGTTCTTCAAGACTACTAACATGAGAAAGTGCTCATGAGATAATATTAAAAGGTCAATACTTATGTAAGATATGTAATTTCAAATATGTAAAGTTGTATGCCTATATACATAACACAGTATACCTACTGTGTATACCTATATACATAATACAGAGACAGAACAAAAGGCAGAAATGAATGTAATAGTGGATCTCTTGTTCTACTGGGGCCATCTTTTTATAATGGTACCAAATTTTCTAAAATTTCCACAATCAGTATATATTACTTTTAAATCGGAGAAAAGGGTTAAAAAAATTTTATCACCGAATTGATAGTGTAGAATTGACAAACTCAAGTCTTGCTTTATCCTCTTTTATTTATTCACCCCACTAGACTGTTACATCTCAGTTTTATCCCAAACTGTCGTGTAAAACCTCAGAATTATGGTTCTTAAAGACCATTCCAAACACAAATCCTATGTATTTCCCATGTAGATGGTAATTAGTTGATAGGTTAATATCCTAAAGCCCCGTTTCCAGTAGGAAACTAAAAGGATGATGCAAATAAATTATCTTGTTCTAAATTACACAAAAAGCAGGTAATTTCTGGCCTTTTCCATTGAAAAGCTGGTTAAGAAAGTTAAGCATTCTGATGCAGGGCATGTGAACATTACACCCACCTTTAATGATTCACAAGATGTACATTAAGGGCATACATCAAGTAATCTATAGGTAGTTGAAGTCTCTGAAGGCTACAAGGAAGTCCTAACAGAAACAGTGTGCTTTTACATTGTAACATTTCCTTGGGATCACACTTTATAACAAGAGTGAGTGGGTAGCAGGTCTAGCTGCAACCTCATAGGCTTTTTCCTTATGAAATTTCTGTTCAGGGGACATGATGTAACTTGCATACCCATGTAACAGGCCATGTTCACCTATATTTTTTAAAATGTTACCCTATCCTTCTATACTTCAACATTCTACCTCATTCTGGAAATTTTGACATGTCCAGGATATATAGCGTTCTTAATAGAAATTGGCCTGAACCAGAAGAGAATCGTAAATCAGAGCACTATGACTTCATCAGTCCAGAAATGAGAAAACTGGCATAAAGTAAGTGATTTTCCCAAGATCACAAAAGTTGGAATAGAATGTAAGCCTTCTATAGAGGGCCTCTTTCATCACTCCTCTATACTGGCACTTCCCAAAATATGTACGCAGAGCACTGTTCTGGGAGCTGTTAACGGTTATGCTGCGAAGAGCAGAGTTCAGGGGTGAAATAAGCCTAAGGGTGACTTCATTTCCATTCCCACACTTGGAGAATAGCAATGCATATTAACATATTAAAGGACAAGGCAAATACCGAACCAGACAGGATGTGGGAATGAAAAGCATAAACCAGAAGTAGTCTAGCAAGCCAGGATATATTTTCTGCCCAGCTCAAATGCAGGATAGAAGCAGGGATGGTGAGGGAGAATTAGTTACTGATATAATCTGGACTAAATGAGTCCAAAGCCCCAACAGGGCTTTGTTTTGGAGAAGGGGAGCTGCTCACCACATGCATCAGCTTCTGCTCCAGTGTAGATGAGTGTATTCAAATTTAAGAACATACATTATTATATTCAACTAGGCTCTATGCACAAAGCCCCGTGGATTCTAATATCCAGCTTAGAGACTGGTACAACCAGAGAGCTATAAAGTTTGCTTTTCAAGTTAGATGAGCAGTACTGCATAGGGGTTAAGGGGCCCTAAATTAAGACTGCCTAGATCCAAATCCCAGCTCTCTCACTAACCTTGGGCAAATGCCTCAGTTTCCACCTCTGTAAAAGAGATTTTAATAACAGTACCCATCTCATAAGATTGATATGCAAATTAAATGAGTTAATGTATGTAGAGCATTTAGAACACTGTCTTGCACAAAATGAGGACTATGTAAGAGTTTTTATCATTATATTAGTTTCCATTCCAGGAACAAAGAATTTATGTAACAGTGCTTCCAAATGTACCAAGTGTGCTCATCCAGTAAACATAATAATTCTATTAAGACCCGAATTGCCACTGCCAGCACCCATGGCTCTACTTACCTAACTTTGACTGCAAAAGTTGACCAGAAAAAGTTAAATTTAAATTAATCATAGTTTGAAAACTGAATGTATCAACATTCAAATTAGGAAGGAAGAAGAAATGAACTCAACATTAAAGACTAAAATTGAGGCCATCTTGCCCAAGCTTTTTATCTATTTTTTTTTAATCTAAAAAGAAAATAAGATTTCTTTTAAATGCCTGATTGTTGGACAGACAACAACCAGTTAGCCATTCTTGCTGCTACATGAGTTGTCCTCTGATGAGTTGTCCTCTGATGTCTACATGATCTTCACTGCATTTTTGTAACTTCAAGATAGAACAGGTCTTGTGACACCATGATTTTTTACATTAAAGGTCCCTTTCTCTGTTACTGTAGCCCAGGCTTAATTGTGAGAGTTTGCCCAAAAGCTCAGGTTCCTGTGGCTCTGAGTGCTTTGGCCCTGACGTGGGCTGGTGGTTACTGAGGAACTCTTGTGCATTTTTTAGAAGGGAGGAAGGGAGAGAGGAAACGAAAGAAGGAGGGGAGGAAGGAAAAAGAGAAAAGAAAAGTATTACTAACTTGAAGATTTAGTTTTGCTGACATGGAACTGGCAACAGAAATTTTGTAGCACTTAAGCTCTCCACAAAAAGAAGGTGAAACTTTTTCTTCAGCCATGCCTTTTTTTTTTTTTTTTTTTTTTTTTTTTTTTTCTCATTTTATTTATTTTTTCAGCGTAACAGTATTCATTCTTTTTGCACAACACCCAGTGCTCCATGCAAAACGTGCCTTCTCCATTACCCACCACCTGTTCCCCCAACCTCCCACCCCTGACCCTTCAAAACCCTCAGGTTGCCCCAACCTCCCACCCCTGACCCTTCAAAACCCTCAGGTTGTTTTTCGGAGTCCATAAGTCAACAAGAATAGGTCCACACCCCGTCACCTAATAGTAAAATTTACAAGTCTTAGTGACAAAGAGAAAATCCTGAAAGCAGCCCGAGAAAAGAAGTCTGTAACATACAATGGTAAAAATATTAGATTGGCGGCAGACTTATCCACAGAGACCTGGCAGGCCAGAAAGAGCTGGCATGATATATTCAGAGCACTCAACGAGAAAAACATGCAGCCAAGAATACTCTATCCAGCTAGGCTATCATTGAAAATAGAAGGAGAGATCAAAAGCTTCCAGGACAAACAAAAACTGAAAGAATTTGCAAACACCAAACCAGCTCTACAGGAAATATTGAAAGGGGTCCTCTAAGCAAAGAGAGAGCCTAAAAGTAGTAGATCAGAAAGGTACAGAGACAATATACAGTAACAGTCACCTTACAGGCTAATAATGGCACTAAATTCATATCTCTCAATAGTTACCCTGAATGTTAATGGGCTAAATGCCCCAATCAAAAGACACAGGGTATCAGAATGGATAAAAAAACAAAACCCATCAGTATGTTGCCTACAAGAAACTCATTTTAGACGCGAAGACACCTCCAGATTTAAAGTGAGGGGGTGGAAAACAATTTACCATGCTAATGGGCATCAGAAGAAAGCTGGAGTGGCAATCCTTATATCAGATCAATTAGATTTTAAGCCAAAGACTATAATAAGAGATGAGGAAGGACACTATATCCTACTCAAAGGGTCTGTCCAACAAGAAGATCTAACCATTTTAAATATCTATGCCCCTAACGTGGCAGCCATGCATTTTTGAGGTGTTCTTATCAATCTCAGTACTTTGCTTTCAAAGTACTTTCTCTTGACTTTCTTTCGGAGTTTCAGAACCCACCAAGCTACTCCAGTTCAGAATTTTGCAAGCATTTCATTCCAAATTTACTAACTTTAAAGTTTTCTGTGGGAACTGGCACCATATTTTGTAAGCAAAGTTTGGATCCGTTGCTAGGGACATCTTCAGCTATGAAACTAAGAGCATTATTGGAATGTAAAGTAGGCTGTAGTAGTTGCCAATAGACATGGCAAAATTAGAGGGGGAAAGGAATCCCCCCTCCTACATTCCTCATCCCAATTCAAAATGACAAGAAAATTTCTGATAGTGTCAACTCACGGGGTTTTATATTTACAAGCATTTGTTTTTTCAGATCTTTTGGAGAGAAGATCTTGAGAGAAGGAAGAGGTAGAACATGCCCAGTTTCTTGCAGTATATGAGAGTGAGAAGTCAAAAAAGGAAAAGATGGTAGCTAGGAAAAACAGAACAAGAAAAAACTGGAGAGGCATATCCCAGGTTACATATAAAGCCTGATGAACCACTACAAGCCTGTGGAAGACTTTGAATAGGCCAGTGTATTTATACCTGAACCTGGAACTCGTGGCCAGAAAAGGCCGGAGACTAAAGGTTGAGCCTGCCCAAGCTTCTCTGAACAGCTGCTCCCGAAGCAATCAGGTACCATGAATTGGGCACAACAGACTTGGCCTTAGGTTTGCTGCTCCTCCTGCCACCAGTCACTGAATTCTTCCTTTGCATACCAGATCCTGCTCTCCTTTTCTTTTCCTTTTTCCACATTTTCCTCTCTCGGTAAAAGCTGCAACTACTTGCTAGATTATAGCCCTAAAATGTCTTGTTTCTACTTTTGAAGGATGGATTGAGTTGAATTTTGGAGGATGGGGGTAAGGTTTTGATAGAAAACTAGAGATGACAAGCAAAAAAGGAGAGCTAACATTCTGAACAGAGTAAATGAGAGATAACGCTTACAGAGAGTATTCTTTTCTGGCATGACCTACTTGATTATAAGTACTTATTTTTTAGTCTTGGTATAGCTGTAGTAATTATTTTGAAAAGTGTACAAAACAAAGGATGGAACATGACCTCTGTTAGTATAAGTTGATCAGAATTGAGAGCTCCTTCTTTCATTGGATGCACTTTCACTGTTTGTCCTTCCCTTCCTCTCCCCTCAACTTTTCCCTGTCTGCTGTTTTGCCATTGTGACCCTTAGGGCCTTCACTGAGTTCACTCTTCACAGGGTCGTGTTCTTTGGATGTGGGAATCGTGTTCTTTCTCAGTGATGCTGGTGGGAGTCCCTTAATGAGCTGGGAACAAGCTTCTTGAAGAATAGTTCCCAGTCCTGATTCTCCTGGCCAAATAAAACATTCTGGCTCTTAGGGATGAGTAATTTTAGCAAAAACACTTTAGAATGTTGAAGTACAGCTGTGTCTCCAGTATTATTTTTCATCATTTATAGTTAGATTTCCCAGAGAACAGCTGACCCCTCTAGAAATAAGAACACTCCCTCAAAGAAGTGAAATTGAACTAAATTAAACAAGATGCATTTTTTAAAAACTGAGTCACAACTTAATGAACAATTCAACCAATAGGAAGTTGTAATGATTCTAAACTTACCTGCACCAATATACCTATGAGATGTGTAAATAAAAATTGGTAGAATTGGGGGCACCTGGGTGGCTCAGTGGGTTAAACCCTCTGCCTTTCACTCAGGTCGTAATCCCAGGGTCCTGGGATCGAGCCCCATATCGGGCTCTCTGCTCAGCAGGGAGCCTGCTTCCTACTCTCTCTTCCTGCCTCTCTGCCTACTTGTGATCTGTCTAATAAATAAGTAAAATCTTAAAAAAAAAATTGGTAGAATTGCTAGACAACATGGACTAATTCAAAATAAGAGTGGGAGATGTTAATGCACATGTTGATAAAACAAAAATGTATACACATATAACATATTTGAAAACCAGAATTAACAAGTTTATCTATGATCATAGGTATCTATGATCATGTAGAACTCTGCGCCTAACAATTAGAAACTATATATTCTATTCAGAAACGCTTTGAAACACTTTTTTTTTTTAAAGATCTTATTTATTAATTTTGACAGAGAGAGATCACAAGTAGGCAGAGAGGCAGGCAGAGAGAGTGAGAGGGAAGCAGGCTCCCTTCAGTGCAGAGAGCCCGACGTGGGACTCGATCCCAGGACCCTGAGATCATGACCTGAGCCGAAGGCAGCGGCTTAAACCACTGAGCCACCCAGGCGCCTGCTTTGAAACACTTTTTAATTGTTTATGTACTAGGCCAGGGCCTGGCAAACTGAAGCCCATGGACCAAATTCAGACAGGATATGTTTCTATAAATAGTTTAACAGAACACAGCCATGCCTATTCATTTATATATTGTCTAAGGCTGCTTTTGCACAACAGCAGAGTTTGAGTAGACATCATTGCTCTGCAAACCCTATACCTATTTACTTTATTGCACTTCACCTAAAAAGTTCACTGGTCCCTGTGCTAGAAAATAAAACAAGTCATAAAAAATATCAAAGAATTGGTATGCAAGCCATTTTTCTAATCACAGTACCAAAAAATGATAACTAAAAAATCTGTTTGGAAATTTAAAAATGCACTTCCAAATAACTCATTAGTCAAAGAAAAATCATTATAGAAACTTTAAAAATATTTAGAATTGAATAACTATGAAAATGCTATACATTTAAAACATATGGTATTCAACTTAAGTTATATTTAGAGAAAATACATAGGCTTATGCTTATATCAGAAAAAAGAAAGTTTAGTGGGCTAAATATCCAACTGCAAAACAGAAAATCAATAGAGTAAACCCAGAGAAAGTTAAGAACATTGGTTCGGTAGAAATCAAAAATGCAATAGAAAACATCTATAAATACAAAACCTGGTTGTTTGTTTGTTTATTTGTTTTAAAGACCTCTCCATGGTTGAACAAGAAAAAAATAAGGTGTAAATAAAAAATTGGACACAGGAAAAAGAGGATATAACTGCTTGCAATGATCAGTGCCAATAAATTTGAAAAGTTAGATAAAATCGCCAAAAATTTTCACTTACCAAAACGAAATTAAAAATAAATAGAGGAGCGCCTGGGTGGCTCAGTGGGTTAAGCCTCTGCCTTTGGCTAGGTCATGATCTCAGGGTCCTGGGATCGAGCCCCGCATCGGGCTCTCTGCTCAGCAGAGAGCCTGCTTCCCCCCTCTCTCTGCCTCCTTCTCTGCCTATTTATCTCTCTCTCTCTCTGTCAAATAAATAAATAAATAAATAGAAAAATGTTGATAATCATATAACCATTAGAAACTGAAATATTTGTTAAAACATACCCATAGAAAGAATACTACACTCTGCTTGTTTTATTGACACATTTTACCTACTATCAGGGTATATAAATATTAAGGCATTTTATTTTAAAAGTCTACATGAAATTTTAACTCCCCTCCCAAAAATAACTGTTATTAAAAAAGAAATATCTCATGACCAACTGGGATTTGTCCTAGAAATAATACGAACAGTTTAACATTATCCTATTTTTATAATTCAGCACATTAACAAATTATAGGAGAAATCCTGCATGATCCTCTCAATAAATGCAAAACCAAAAGCATTGCATTAATTTTAACACCTATTCATGATTTTAAACAAACTCTTAGCAATCACAAAGTAGAAGGAAACATCATTGGGGCACCTGGGTGGCTCAGTAGGTAAGCGTCCAACTCTTGATTTTAACTCAGGTCATGATCTCAAGGTCCTGAGATGGAGTCCTGCATCTGGCTCTGCACTCAGCTTGAGATTCTCTCTCCCTCTCCCTCTCCCCTTGCCCTGCTCATGCTCTTTCTTTCTCAAATAAATAAATAATTTGGTGGTTTTTTTTTTTTTTTAGGAAACATCATTAAGCTGTAAGCAACATCTTTTCATGCAAAGGTAGTATGGGTGTTAAAATTGTAGAATCTTGGGATTTAAATCTCAGCTCTGCTAGTTAGTTATTAGTTGTTTGACATTGCATAAGTGTTACAAATTATTTAATGAATTAGCTTCTGTCATTTTTTTAAAGTCAGATTGATTGGGGATTAATTGACGTTCAGTATAATTAACCCTTTTTGTGTACAGTTCTGTGAATTTTGACTGATGAATAAATACAGTTGTGAACTACCAACACAGTTAAGATATAGAACATTTCCATCACCCCTGAGAAGTAACCCATCTCTAGTCCCCAGTAACTATTCTTCTGGGGTTCCTATAATTTTTCCTTTTCTAGAATATTAAATAAATGGAATCACGCATTATGTAGCCTCTATAATTTGGTTTGTGTTTCATTTAGCATCATACCTTTGAAATTTGTCCATTGCTGTTGTGTGTTTCGTAATTTGTTTTGCTCAGAAACTGTGAGAACTGAGAAATAGAGTTCAACAGGTCACTAGCAAGAGCAGATCAAGGTTTTTGTGACACCTGAGCTTATACAATTTAAGGGGCCCTCTCTTAGAAAAGGAATACAAAATTACTGATACAAAATTAAGTATGAAAGTAATTGTTTTAAATAAGAAATTACAACACTACTGCTGTAAACACGGGAATTCTGAAATTTTTCATTATACTTGTCCCCATCAAATAGAAAAATATATGTATGTTTTCTTGAAAACTATATAAAGTACACCATCTATTGTGTTCCTACAGGAAAAATGGGAACCTAATTCTCTGCTTATAGTTTTATATTTTTTTAAAAGATTTTATTTATTTATTTGAGAGAGAGAGAGAGCATGAGAGGAGAGAGGTCAGTGGGAGAAACAGACTCTCCGGCGACCAGAGAGCCCAATGTGGGACACGATCCCAGACTCCAGGATCATGACCTGAGCAGAAGGCAGTTGCTTAACCAACTGAGCCACCCAGGAGCCCCTATAGTTTTATATTTTTGATGATTGGAAGGATTTCCACTGACTAGTTTTTGGTTTCATACATCCTGGTTCTCCTCCAGTGCCTGCATAGTTCTAAGGAAGGGTGCTATGGGTGTGTTTGTGTCATGATCTACAGCCTCTGACCTTACACACTTTGTCACGGTGTCTGGTGAGTTGGCATAGGGTGGTAGGAGTATTCCTGGTAGCATTCCTATAGTAGGAGAGCTAGCAATAATTTAACTGTAGACTATATGATTGTGAACTGTGTAATATTCCACTAAACTCCAAACTAAATGCATGCCAACCAACTCTCTCTATCTGGATCCCCAGAATGTTCACTTCCACTTCAACACCATTCATTACAGGATATGTGAAAGAGGTGAATTCTGAGTAGAAATAGACAGTGGTCTACTTATTTGAACCACAATATATCTTTCTTTTGCATATTTTCTGAGAAAATTTAACTGTGTGATCCATTGCCAAGGGCCTTACCAGGGCCTAGAAGGGGTTCGTGCAAGCAAGTGCTTTGAAGCTTAAGGGAAATTGCTGGGAAATTGGACTTCCAATATTTCTCATAAAGAAGATGAAGGCAGGGATTGAAGAAAAGAGGAAATATGTGCAACTTTTAAATTTTGCTTGCTCTTTCTGCTTTGGCTCGAAAAGGGACAGGATACTTGACCCCTTTATTGGAAGAAGAGTTCAGGCAGTTCCATCTGGTGGTATTTTTTTTCATTTTCCTTTTTTTTAAAGTATACTCTCAGGAAGTAGGAGATGAGGCTACCCCATCTTGTTGTCTCCACTCCACAAGCCCTGTCTACTGCTGGGACTAATTAGCATAGGTCTGGCTTAACCTCCTCAAATGCCAGCAGTTTTAGAGGAACCTGGGAGCTGAAGCCAGGCTGGGTAGGTTGGGTCCCATACTTTACTTTTAATACTCTCTTAATGGAAATCACAGAACTAGCATCCTTATTGCAGAAAAGCAGTTTTCTCTTTTGGAACCAAAAAATATCACAGGCTAAAGAAACAACTAATGTATTCAACCTACAATGATATGATCTCATTTTATATGTTAAAAGGTTTCAGATGAAATATTTTTTTGGCTCAGAGAATACAAATTTAGAGCATTTGGTTAACAAGGTATTTTAAATATTTCTCATGGGTTTTTGTTGCATAAGAGTAACATACCTTTAAAATGTTATTTTCAATTAGATTGCTTAAATACAGACTATACTCTTCAGTTATCAGATTCTGGGCAATGGAGGAATACAGAATTCAGAATTTTTTTTTTAAGCATTATTGGAGTTTTAAATATATCACAGTTTGATCCTGACATTTATTTATTTGCATTTTATCCATTTTATCTTAAAATGACTTTTAAAGTTAATAAAATGATTTATGTAAGTGGTTTAATGTTTACTTTTAATCAACGCTGAGCTAAGTACTTGGGACACACTGTATGGAAGGATAAAATTATATGCTGATTTACAAGGTGATGTAGAAGTGCCGCAACAATAGGAAGGAGGAGGGCTGTATATCAGCCAGGGGTTCCCTGAAAGATCCCAGATGAAGATGGATTGGAAGATGTTAAGAAGAAAGAGGCTCCGTGGATAGAAGCCAATATAAGAAATTTCACAGGACTAAAGGTGGCTTTGATGGGGAAAGAAATTCCCCAAGTGGGGTTACCAGATTTAGCAAATAAAAATACATGCCACCTCATTAAATGTAAATTTCAGATAAACAATGAATGATTTTAATACTATGTGGATATCTCCCATGCAATACATGGGACATACTTAGACTAAAAAATTATCTAATAACTTGTATTTTTTTTAATTTAATCTGGCAGCCTTACCCAGGAAGCTTTTATTTTTGAAGAGTCCATCATGGCCTCCTTCGGTTGAATTTCTAAATTCTACATTTCTCTGAACCCAGCTGCTTTCCTGGCTATCCTAGTGAGAACAGTGGTGACAGGGGTAGTAGGATGGTACTCTGGTCTGGTCCACAGCCAAACACACACCTGTTGGCTTTTCCAGCATAATAACTTGGGCTTCCTGAAGAAGAGGATGGACCTTTAAACACTTTTTTTAATTAAACCTTTTCATTGTGAAACCATTTTAGATTCACATGCAATTATAGGAAACAGTATACAGAGAAATCACATATATCCCAAATCGCAGACTCCCAATGGTAACAACTTGCAAAATTACGTGTATATGTAAATGGTAACAACAAGGATATTGATATTGATACAGTTAAGATACAGAACATTTCCATCCTCATAAGAATCCTTCTTGTTGCTCTTTTGTATCCATACCCACTGCCCCCCAACTGTACTCCCCCCTTAACTCTTGGAGACCACTATTTGTTCTCCATTTCTCTAATTTTGTCATTTCAACAATGATGTATAAATGGAATCACACAGTATGTAACCTTTTGGGATTGGCTTTTTTCAGTAAGCATAGTTCTCTGGAAATTTATCTAGGTTATTGAGTATATTGATAGTTTATTCCTTTTTATTGCTGATTAGTATTCTATAGTATGGATATATATTGGAGTTTGTCTAATCATTCACCTATTGAATGACATTTCAGTTTTCTTCCAGCTTTTGGCTATTATAAATAATAAATAAACCTGCTGTAAACATTTCCGGACACTATTTTGTACAAATTTAAGTTTTTGTTTGGAATAAATGCCCAGGAGTGCAATTTCTGTATTGTATAGTAGTTGCATGTTTAATGTTTTAAGGAACTGCCAAGCTACTTTCCTTTTGTGGAATGTAAGTGGCTGTACCATCTTCCATTCCCACTTGCAGTGGATGAAAATCCAGTTTCTCTGCATCTTCACCAGTATTTGGTATTGACACTATTTTTAATGTTAGCCATTGATAGATTTGTACTGATATCTAATGGCTTTAATTAGCATTTCCCTAGTGGCTAATGATATAGAACGTATTTCTGTGTATTTATTTACTTTTCAGTGAACGTCTGTTCATATCTTTTGCCATTTCCTAATTCACTTGTCTAGTTTTTTAGTATTCAATTTTGAGAATTCTTTATATTGTCCAGTTACTGGTCTGTCCTTTGTTAGATATGTGGTTTGCAAATATTTCTCCTTCTCTGTGGCTTGTTTTTTCATCCTCTTAACAGGGTCTTTGCAAAGCAGAAGTTTTCAGTTTTGATAAAATCTAACATCAATTATTGTTTTTATTGATTGCATTTTTAGTTGCAAAATTAAGAGCTTTGCCTAACCCTAGAACCTAAAGATTTTCTCCTTTTCTTTCTAAAGGTTTTAGAGTTTTACGTTTTATGTTTAAGTTTGTGATCCATTTTTGAGCTGAGTTTTGTATAAGGTCTGAACTTGAGTAAGGATTAATTTTTCTGCCTATGAATTTTTTTTCCCTATTTGTTGAAAAGGTTATTTTTCCTCCATCAAATTGCCTTTGTTAAAAATCAGTTGGGTATATTTGTGCGGGTCTTTTTCTGGGTCTGTATTCTATTCCATTCATTTATATGTCTGTTCCTATGCGAATACCACACAATCTTAATTATTATAGCTATATAATGTAGTAAGTCTTAAATCACTTTAACTATTCTAGCTCCTTTCCCATTCTACATAAATTTTATAATAATCTGTATATATCTAGAGAAAAGTCTTGCTGGAATTTTGATAGAAATTATGTTAAACCTGTGTATCAATTTGGGGAGAACTGGCATCTTTACCATGGTTAGTCTTCCAATCTATGAACATGTTATGTCTTCTTGGTTATTTAGGTCTTCTTTTATTTCTTTCATCACTGTTCTTCAGCATGAAAGTCTTATACATGTTTTGTTAAATTTACACCTAAGTATTTTAGGGTTTTTTGGTTTTTTTTAGCAACTGTAAATGACATTGTGTTTTTAATTTTTGTGTTCATATGTTCATTGCTAGCATATAAAAATAAAATTACATGTTTATCTTTCATTATACAACTTTGCTAAACTCAGTTCTAGCACAGTTTAGGGGCTTAGGGTAAGTTTTTTAGATTTCTTGGGAATTTCTATGTAAACCATCATGTCATCGGCAAATGGGAACAATTGGATGTCTTCCTTTCTGACGTATATGACTTTCATTTCTTTTCTTGCCTTATTACACTGATTAAAATTTCTAGCACCATGTTGAATAATTCTGGTCAGAGCAGACATCTGCACCTTTTTCCCAATCACAGAGAAAGGATTCAGTCTTTCATTAATAAGTACAATTTTTCCATAAGTTTTTTATACATACTGTTCATCATTTCTTTTAAATTTGTTTATATTTTATGTCCTAGAATATGATCTATCTTAGGGTATGGTCCATAACATTTAAAAAGAGTGGAATGTTGAGTGCAAATGTTGATCAGATCCTATTGGGTGATGGTTATCACTTAATTCTTCTATATCCTTGCTCTGAGAGGACTGTTGAACTTTGCAACTGAACTGTACTTTTGTCTGTTTCTTCTTTCATTTCTATCAGTTTTTGCTTCATGTATTTTGTAGCTCTTTTGTTTGGTGCATACACATTAAGGATTGTTATGTCTTCTTAACAGATCCACCCTTTTATCATTATATAATGTCCTTTTCTCAAGTAGTTTTGCTTACTCTGAAGTCAGTTATCTGATATTAATATAGCCACTCTGCCTTCTTTTGATCAATATTTGTATGTTGAGGTGCTTGGGTGGATCAAGCCTCACCTCGGGCTCCCTTTTCAGTGTGGAGCTTGCTTCTCCCTCTCCCTCTGCCCTCTCTCCAGCTTGGGCTCTCTTTCTCACACACTCTCTCTCAAATAAATAAATAAAATATTTTAAAAAATTTTTTGTGGAGCACCTGGGTGGCTTAGTCAGTTAAGCGTCTGCATTTGGCTCAGGTCATGATCCCAGGGTCCTAGGGATTGAGCCCTGTGTCAGGTTCTCAGCTCAGTGGAAAGCCCATTTCCCTCTGCCTGCCCCTCTACCTGCTGCTCCACCTGCTTGTGCCACCTCTCTTGTCTGTCGAATAAATAAATAAAATCTTTAAAATATCTTTTAAATATTTATATGTTAAAATTTTTCCATCATTTTGCTTTCAACTTGTTATGTTGTTATATTTGAGGTAAGTTTCTTGTAAATAACATATAGTTATGTCATGTTTTCTAATCTACTCTGTCAATCTCTATCTTTAAATTTGCATTTTTAGGCCATTTACATTAATGTGATTATTGATATGTAAGGGTTTAAATCTAACATTTTATTCTGTTTTTTCTGTTTGCTCTTTTTAATTTCTCTATTTTCTCTTTCCTGCCTCTTGTGTGTTACTTGAGCATTTTGGAATTCTGTTTTGATTTATCTTACTGTTTTTGAGTATATTCCCCTGTATAGCTTTTTAAGTGGTTGCTAAAACCACTAGGGTAGGTGTGGCCTTTTTACCACTGGGCAATATGTGATGACTCTCTACTAGTACTCCTCTAACACCATCCTAGTGGGGAGGGAGAGGTGCACTTCATTATTTCCCTGAGGAGATGGAATTCAAGTCCTACCATGTGGTCTCTATTGATACAGCAATGGTGGTGGTAGTGATAGGAGGGGGGAACAGGGATTTGTTATTACCCTTAAGAGATGAAAATCCCTTTGGGAGTTCAGTCACTGCTTGATCATCTCTGATACTGCCCTGTTGGCAGATGGAGGAGGAGTTGGGGTGCCTCATTACAGCCTGGCAAGAGTGGAAGTCTAGGCTCCCCACTCAGCCTTTGCTAATGGGGGCAAGGCCACAGTTTTTTATCTAAACATAGATAGTTTTTATCTAAACATTTTTGGTCTTGCTAGGTGGCCTCTTTCCTGGTCATTTTGTTAAACAGATGTTGGTTGGGGCTTTTTTTGTCTGCTCCCATTGGCATTTCCAAGTTATGGCTTCTTTAACCCTAAACCTGAGATCATGAGGCAAAAAGAAAATGCAAGGAGCTAACTGCTGTGTTTTCCCTTATACCCAAAGGTCCCAGACTGTCTTCTTCTCTCTACCTTTAAGAGACTTCCTATGTTTGTTTTATACATAAGGTCCAGGATTTTTAGCTGTACTTAGCAGGAGGAATAGGGAAAAATATTAATAGGGAAAAATACTACTACTACTACTACTACTACTACTACTACTACTACTACTACTACTATAACTATTACTGCCTTTCCAGAAGCAGAAATTCTATGAATACTTTTAATGCTAACATAATCATTTAAAAGCCCTATTAATCTCCTACCTGCTATTATTCCATGGGTAGAATCCTTTTTTGTTGTTTTTTCCATGCTATATAGTTAAAAGTATATGTCTTAATCAGGGTTCTCTAAAAGAATAGAACCAATAGGAGATACATATCTATATCTATATATCTACATCTACATCTGTCTGTATATAAAAGAAGGAGTCGGCCTATGCACTCCATAACTCTGGCAAATCCCAGCATCTTCAGTGTGAATTGGCAAGCTGGAACCCAGATTCCAATCCGAGTCAGAAGGCCTGAGAACCAGGACAGCTGATGTTGTAGTTCTAGTCTGAAGGGTGACAGGCTCTAGATGCAGGAAAAGCTAATGTTTCAGTTCAAATCCAAAGGCAGAAAAAATTCTCTTACTCAGCAGAGGTTCAGCCTTTTTGTTCTATTCAGGTCTTCATCTAATGAGACTGCCCACCCACATTAGGGAAGGCACTCTGCTTTATTCAGTCTACCATTCAAATATTAATCTCACCCAAAAACACCCTCACAGAAACACCCAGAATAATGTTTGACCAAATATCTGGGTACCCTGTGACGTAACCAAGATGACACATAAAATTAGCCACCGCATCTTTAGGGTAAATACCCAGTAGTGCAATTGCTGGGTCATAGGGTAGTTCTATTTTCAACATTTTGAGGAACCTCCATGCTGTTTCCCAGAGTGGTTGCACCAGCTTGCATTCCCACCAACAGTGTAGGAGGGTTCCCCTTTCTCCACATCCTCGCCAGCATCTGTCATTTCCTGACTTGTTAATTTTAGCCATTCTGACTGGTGTGAGGTGATATCTCATTGTGGTTTTGATTTGTATTTCCCTGATGCCGAGTGACGTGGAGCACTTTTTCATGTGTCTGTTGGCCATCTGGATGTCTTCTTTGCAGAAATGTCTGTTCATGTCCTCTGCCCATTTCTTGATTGGATTGTTTGTTCTTTGGGTGTTGAGTTTGCTAAGTTCCTTATAGATTTTGGATACTAGCCCTTTATCTGATATGTCGTTTGCAAATATCTTCTCCCATTCTGTCAGTTGTCTTTTGGTTTTGTTAACTGTTTCCTTTGCTGTGCAAAAGCTTTTGATCTTGATGAAATCCCAATAGTTCATTTTTGCCCTTGCTTCCCTTGCCTTTGGCGATGTTCCTAGGAAGATGTTGCTACGGCTGAGGTTGAAGAGGTTGCTGCCTGCGTTCTCCTCAAGGATTTTGATGGATTCCTTTCTCACATTGAGGTCCTTCATCCATTTGGAGTCTGTTTTCGTGTGTGGTGTAAGGAAGTGGTCCAATTTCATTTTTCTGCATGTGGCTGTCCAATTTTCCCAGCACCATTTATTGAAGAGGCTGTCTTTTTTCCATTGGACATTCTTTCCTGCTTTGTCGAAGATTAGTTGACCATAGAGTTGAGGGTCTATTTCTGGGCTCTCTATTCTGTTCCACTGATCTATGTGTCTGTTTTTGTGCCAGTACCATGTTGTCTTGATGATGACAGCTTTGTAATAGAGCTTGAAGTCCGGAATTGTGATGCCACCCACTTTGGCTTTCTTTTTCAATATTCCTTTGGCTATTCGAGGTCTTTTCTGGTTCCATATAAATTTTACGATTATTTGTTCCATTTCTTTGAAAAAAATGGATGGTATTTTGATAGGGATTGCATTAAATGTGTAGATTGCTTTAGGTAGCATGGACATTTTCACAATATTTGTTCTTCCAATCCAGGAGCATGGAACATTTTTCCATTTCTTTGTGTCTTCCTCAGTTTCTTTCATGAGTACTTTATAATTTTCTGTGTATAGATTCTTAGCCTCTTTGGTTAGGTTTATTCCTAGGTATCTTTTGGTTTTGGGTACAATTGTAAATGGGATTGACTCCTTAATTTCTCTTTCTTCTGTCTTGTTGTTGGTGTACAGAAATGCACACATAGTGATCCGAAGGGGCACGTATACCTGAATGTTTATAGCAGCAATGTCTACAATAGCCAAACTATGGAAAGAACCTAGATGTCCATCAACAGATGAATGGATAAAGAAGATGTGGTATATATACACAATGGAATACTATGCAGCCATCAAAAGAAATGAAATCTTGCCATTTGCGACGACATGGATGGAACTAGAGCGTATCATGCTTAGTGAAATAAGTCAATCGGAGAAAGACAACTATCATATGATCTCCCTGATATGAGGACATGGAGAAGCAACATGGGGGGTTAGGGGGATAGGAGAAGAATAAATGAAACAAGATGGGATTGGGAGGGAGACAAACCATAAATGACTCTTAATCTCACAAAACAAACTGGGGGTTGCTGGGGGGAGGTGGGATTGGGAGAGGGGGAGGGGGCTATGGACATTGGGGAGGGGAGGCGAACCATAAGAGACTATGGACTCTGAAAAACAACCTGAGGGTTTTGAAGGGTCAGGGGTGGGAGGTTGGGGGAACAGGTGGTGGGAGGGCACATTTTGCATGGAGCACTGGGTGTTGTGCAAAAACAATGAATACTGTTACACTGAAAAAAATAAATAAAATGGAAAAAAAAAAATTAGCCGCCGCAGTGTGCACACATTTAAAAGCACAAGATTACCAGTTTGTTTAATTGAGACCTAAATAGGAATTCTGACCAAGGTTGCTCACAAATTCATATCTTGGGAAGACTTTGAAGTACGTAGAGAAATCAAAGAGAATGAGTAAAGCCTTTTAAAGATTCAAAAATGTATTTAAAGGGAGGAACCACTTGTCTGGAAAACTGAACAGCAACATGTGGAAGAATGAAACTGGACCACTTTCTTACACCATACACAAAAATAAATTCAAAATGGATGAAAAGATGTAAATGTGAGATAGGAAATCATCAAAATCCTAAAGGAGAACACAGGCAGAAACCTCTTTAACTGGCTGTAGCAGCTTCTTACTAGACACATCACCAGAGGCAAGGGAAGCAAAAGCAAAAATGAATTGTTGGGACTTCATCAAGATAAAAATTATGCATAGGGGAGGAAACAATCAACAAAGGCAGCCTATGGAATGAGAGAAGATATTTGCAAATGACGTATCTGATAAAGGGTTAGTATCCAAAATCTATAAAGAACTTATCAAACTGAACACCCAAAAAACAATCCAGGGGTACCTGGGTGTCTCAGTGGGTTAAAGCCTCTGCCTTTGGCTCAGGTCTTGATCCCAGGGTCCTGCTCAGTGGGGAGCCTGCTTCCCCCTCTGCCTCTCTGCCTACTTGTGATCTCTTTCTGTCAAATAAATAAATAAAATCTTTTTTAAAAAAAGAAAGAAAAAATGGGCAGAAGACATGAATAGACATTTTTCCAAAGAAGACATCCAGATAGCTAACCAACACATGAAAAAAATGTTCAGATCACCCATGATCAAAGAAATACAAATCAAAACCATGCTGAGATACCACTTCACACCTGTCAGAATGGCTAAAATTAACAACACAAGAAACAACAGGTGTTGGCGAGGTTGCAGAGAAAGGGGAACACTCTTGCGCTGTTGGTGGGAATGCAAACTGATACAGCCACTCTGTACCATAGTGAAGACACTGTGGAGAGTCCTCAAAAATTTAAAAATAGAACTATCCTATAATTCAACAATTGCACTATGAAATATTACCTAAAGGATAAAAAATACAGATTCAAAGGGGTACATGCACCCTAATGTTTATAGCAGCATTATCAACAATAACCAGACTATGGAGAGAGCCCAAGTGTCCATCAACTGATGAATGGATAAAGAAGAGGTGGAGTGTATACACACACACACATAATGGAATAATACTGAGCCATCAAAAAAATGAAATCTTGCCATTTGCAATGACCTGGATGGAGCTGGAATGTATTATGCTAAGTGAAATATCAGAGAAAAATACCAGACAATCTCGGGGCGCCTGGGTGGCTCAGTAGGTTAAAGCCTCTGCCTTCAGCTCAGGTCATGATCCCAGGGTCCTGGGATCAAGCCCCGCATTGGGTCTCTGCTCAGCGGGAGTCTCCTTCCCCCTCTCTCTGTCTCTGCCTGCCTCTTTGCCCACTTGTGATCTGTCTGTCAAATAAATAAATAAAATCTTAAAAAAAAAAATACCAGACGATCTCACTCATATGTGGAACTTAAGAAAGAAAACAGATGAACATATGGGAAGGAGAGAAAGAAAAAAAAAAAAGGGAGGGAGAGAGGGAAATACACTATAAGAGACTCTTAACTATAGAGAACAAACAGTGTTGATCGGGGAGTTGGGTGGGGGATGAGCTAGATGGGTGATGGGTATTAAGAAGGGCACTTGCTAAGAAGGGCCATTTGTACCCCAATGTTTATTGCAGCAATGGCTACGGTCGCCAAACTGTGGAAAGAACCAAGATGCCCTTCAACGGATGAATGGATAAGGAAGATGTGGTCCATATACACAATGGAGTATTATGCCTCCATCAGAAAGGACGAATACCCAACTTTTGTAGCAACATGGACGGGACTGGAAGAAATTATGCTGAGCGAAATAAGTCAAGCAGAGAGTCAAGTATCATATGGTCTCACTTATTTGTGGAGCATAACAAATAACATGGAGGACATGGGGAGATGGAGAGGAGAGGGAGTTGAGGGAAACTGGAAGGGGAGATGAACCATGAGAGACTGTGGACTCTGAAAAACAACCAGAGGGTTATGAAGGGGCGGCGGGGGGGGGGGGGGGGTGGGGGGGGGGTTGGGAGGTTGAGGAACCAGGTGGTGGGTAATAGGGAGGGCACGTACTGCATGGAGCACTGGGTGTGATGCCAAAACAATGAACACTGTTATGCTGTAAATAAAAAAATAATAATTAATTAATTAATTAAAAAAAAAAAAAGGGCACTTGCTGTGATGAGTGCTGGGTGTTGTACATAAGTGATGAATCATTGAATTCTACTCCAGGAACCAATATTGCACTGTATGTTCACTAACTAAAATTTAAATTAAGAAAAAGCAATAGGGATCTGAAGCATGGGTAGATAGACAGATAAGGAAAGCAACCACTAAAATCTGGAAGGCATTATGGCATTATGGGAAGAGACTATGGTTGCTATGTTTCTTCAAGAGAGCTTTATAGACAGAAAAACCTAAAACTTTGATTTTTCCTGACTCTTTGAGTAAGAATTAAATTTTTTCCATTGTTGAAAGATTTAAAAAATTCAAAGTAAGTGTTTCTCATGATCTATAATCTTTTTGTCACCATTTCTTAACATTCCCCCTCAGGCTAGCATACAGGTGTCAAAAGCTACTGTTTTTCAGGTCAGGAAGTATCATTTGTGGAGAAGACTTTGGACTCAAGTAGATTGGGGTTCCCAGGTGTGTGACCTGGGGCAAATTGCCTTACCTCTCTAAACGGCAGTTTTCTTATCTGAAAATGAGGAGTTTAATATCTGTAAAATCAGTTTAAGTGCTCCATAATTAAACATTCTCAAAAGTAAGACATCTAGATAATGTTCAGTTTTGCAGTTTTACGAATTAGACTGACATCTTGGTGTTTAAATTTCCGTATTTTGGATTGTTTCCTTGAATTCAGCTTCTTAGAGGTAGAATTACTGAGTCAAGGCATAGAGCTTTCTAGAAAGGTGGTTCCAAGTTTGCACTAGCAATGGGAGAAAGAAAGAGAGAGATGCTCTTCTAATTTTTAAACTTTATATTTTGTAGAAGCATCAGATGGTGAAGGAGGAGGAGACCCAGAAATGCAGCAGGAGGCAGCTCCAGTACCTGCCCTATCAAAGAAGACCAAACAGGTGACAGTACTGTAGGAGTCACAACTGTTAAATTCTGGAATCAGCTTCTACTCCTCTACATCGTTCCCTGTTCTTTAACATCAGTTGTTGGTGGAATTTGAGGGAAGCTTTTTATCCTCTTTCCTTGCGAAAAAACATGCTTCATTAATGATAAGCAAGGTCTATTTTCCCCCTAATATTTTTTTTCAATATACATGTATTTTACAATAATGATATCTTAGATTCTTGTACCACATCTTTACCAAAGATCCAGTAGTATGCTATTTGCTACAGTTCCTAGGAGAAGAAAAATAGCATAAAGATATGTAAAGTTACTTACCATACCGCTGCGTGATTATAGCACCATGCCATGCTGCCAGCAGGCTCTTAAGGGTCTCATGTCTACCTAACATGAGTTGTGGTCCACTGTATGAATATTTATCATGGGACTTCTACCTTCAGTATTACCAAAAGTCATTTGATAACACTTTGCTTCCTGGACTTAAGAACCTTTTCTTTCCTTCTTAATCTTTCTACTGGCCACTCACATCCATTTGCAGCCCTTTCATATTATGTATCCCTCAAACCTGATTGGTAACCATGTGTGATTTTTTTAAAAGGATTACCTACCATCAATTAAAATTATTATCTTCCTCATAGCAGTGATTTGTGGTCTTATTATTATTGTAAGTGGCCCTAAAATCATTCCCATGAGAGGGTGACTCTACCCAGTTTGTAACTAGGCTCAGGATAATTGTGAGCATCAGTTTACCAACAAGCTGTGCGACCTTGAGCAAGTTAAACTCTCCGTGCCTCTGTCTCCTCATTGGTAAAATGGTGATAATAAATATATTTTCTTCACAGAGTTGCAGTAGAGATTAAATGGCTAATACTTGGGATACGTGGGGGACTCAGTGGATTAAGCATCTGCCTTTGGCTCAAATCATGATCCCAGGGTCCTGGGATCAAGTTCCACATCAGGATCCTTGCTCAGCAAGGAGCCTGCTTCTCCCTTTCTGGTGCTCCCTGTGCTTGTGCTTTCTCTCTCTCTCTCTCTCTCTCTCTCAGATAGATATATAAATAAATAAATAAATAAATAAATAAATAAATAGCTAATACTTGTTAAGCACTTCAAACAGTGGTTGGCAAAGAGTAAGCACCAAAGTGATGACTATTATAGTAAATAACACTTCATCATCTTTATTTTGTTATTTTTTCCTGTTGGGATAGAGGAATACAGAAAGATACACATATTTAATATGTAATTATCTCAGTTTCTCTCCAGCCATTAAATATTTTGCTCCAAAGCTGCATATCAGTTTTAGGGTTTTTTTTTCTTTTTGCTATTATTTTATGACACTTTTAATTCAACTATAATTAATAGTGTTATATTAATTTCATGTGTACAGTATAATGATTCAACAATTCTATGCATTACTTACTGCTCACCATGAGTGGACATTGAGTATACTATAAGAGTACACATAAGTGTACTCTTAATCCCCTTTACCTATTTTACCCATTCCCCCAATCATCTCTCCTTTGGCAACCACCAGTTTATTCTCTATAGTTAAAGAGTCTGTTTTTGGTTTGTCTCTTTTTTTTTTTTTAATATTTTATTTATTTGACAGAGAGAAATCACAACTAGGCAGAGAGGCAGGCAGAGAGAGAGGAGGAAGCAGGCTCCCTGCGGAGCAGAGAGCCGGACGTGGGGCTCGATCCCAGGACGTGGGGCTCGATCCCAGGACCCTGGGATCATGACCTGAGCCGAAGGCAGAGGCTTTAACCCACTGAGCCACCCAGGCGCCCCTTTGGTTTGTCTCTTTTTTCGCCCTTTGTTCCTTTGTTTTGTTTCTTAAATTCTATATATGAGTGAAATCATATGGTATTTGTCTTTCCCTGACTGGCTTATTTCACTTAACATTATACCCTCCAGGTCCATCCATGTTGTTACAAATGGCAAGATTTCACCTTTTTTATGGCTGAGTTATATTGTGTTTTGTGTGTTTGTCTGTGTGTCTGTGTGTGTGTGTGTGTGTGTGTGAGAGAGAGAGAGATGTCCTTTTTCCATTCATCTATGGATGGACACTTGGGTTGCTTCCATATCTTGGAGGTTATACATAATGATGCAGTAAACATAGGGGTACATATATCTTTTTGAATTAGTGTTTTTGTTTTGATAAATACCCAGTAGGGGAATTACTAGAATATATGGTAATTCTGTTTTTAACTGTTTAAGAAACATCCATACCGTTTTCCACAGTGGTTGCACCAGCTTGAGTTCTCACCAACAGTACAGGAGGGTTCCTTTTTCTCCACATCTTCATCAACACTTGTTATTTCTTGTGTTTTATTTTAGCCATTCTAACAGATGTCAGGGGATATCTCACTGTGGTTTTGATTTAGTTTCCTGATTATTGGTGATATTGAGCATCTTCTCATGTATCTCCTGACCATCTCTGTATGTCTACTTTGGAAAAATGTCCATTTATATCCTCTGCCCATTTTTACTTGGATTATTTGGGGGTTTGGTGATGAGTTTGCATAAGTTACTTATATATTTTGAATATTAACTTTTTATTGGATATATCATTTTCAAACATCTGCCATTCAGTTGGGTGTCTTTTTGTTTTGTTGATGATTTGCCTCTCTGTGCAAAAGCTTTTTATTTTGATATAGTCCGAATAGTTGGATTTTGCTTTTGTTCCCCTACCCAAAGGAGACATATCTAGAAAAATGTTTCTATAGCTGATGTCAAAGAGATAACTGCCTGTTTTCCTCTAAGAATCTTGGGCTTTCAGGTCTCACATTTAGGTCTTTAACCCATTTTGTGTTTATTTTTGTGTATCAAGTTAAAAAGTGGTCATATTTTATTCTTTGTCAAATAGCTGTCCAGTTTTCCCAACACCATTTGTTAAAGAGACTGTCTTTTTCCCATTGCATTTTCTTGCCTCCTTTGTCATAGATTAATTGACCATAAAAACACAGGTTTATTTCTGGGCTCTGTATTTTCCTCCCTTCATCTACTGTTTTTGTGCCAGTACCATACCATTTTGATTACTATAGCTTTGTAATATGTCTTGAAATCTGGGATTGCAGTGTCTCCAATTTTGTTCTTTTTCAAGGTTGCTTTGGTTATTCAGGGTCTTTTGTGGTTCCATACAAATTTAGGATTATTTGTTCTAGTTTTGTAGAAAATGTTGGTATTTTGATAGGGATTGCATTAAATCTGTAGATTGATTTGGGTAATACAGAAATTTTAATAATATTTGTTCTCCTAATCTATGAGTATGGAATATCTTACCATTTGTGCCATCTTCAATTTTTTTTTTATCAGTGTTTTATAGTTTTGAGATTACAAGTCTTTCACCTCCTTGGTTAAGTTTATTCCTAGGTATTTTATTATTTTTGGTGAAATTGTAAATGAGATTTTTTCTTATTTTCTCTTTCTGCTACTTCATTATTGTTGTATAGAAATGCAATAGATTTTGTATATTACTTTTGTATCCTGCTACTTTACTTAGTTCATTTGTCCATTATGGTAGTTTTTTGGTGGAGTCTTTCAGGTTTTCTATATAGAGTATCATGTCACCTGCAAATAGTGAAATTTCCCTTACCAATTTGGATATCTCTTTCTTTTCTTGTCTGATTGCTGTGGCTAGGACTTCCAGTACTATGTTGAATAAAAGTGGTGAGAGTAAATATCCTTGTCTTGTTCCTGATCTTAGAAGAAAACTCCCAGTTTTTCACAATTGAGTATGATGTTAGCTGCAGGTTTTTCTTATATGGGCTTTATTATGTTGAGATATGTTCCCTCTATGCCTACTTTGGTGAAAGTTTTTTTTTTTTTATCATGAATGGATAGTTGTTCTTTGTCAAAAGCTTTTTCTGCATCTGTTGAAATGATCAGATGGTTTTTATCCTTTCTCTTGTTGATGTGATATATCACATTCATTGATTTAAGAATACTGAACCACCCTGCATCCCAGGAATAAATCCCGCTTGGTTGTGGTGAGTCATTTTTTTTAATGTACTGTTGGATTCCGTTTACTAATATTTTCTTGAGGATTTTGGCATCTATGTTCATCAGAGATATTAGCCAACAGTTCTCTTTTTTTGTAGTGTCTTTATCTGGTTTTGGTATCCCAGTAATGCTGGTCTCATAGAATGAATTTGGATGTATTCCTTCCTCTTATAGCTTTTGGAACAGTTTGAGAAGAAAGGGTATTAACTCTTCTGTAAATGTTTGGTAGAATTCACCTGTGAAGCTATCTGGTCCGGGACTTTTGTTTGTTGAGAGTTTTTTTATTACTAATTTGAATTTATTGCCAGTAATCAGTCTGTTCAGATTTTCTATTTCTTCCTGATTCAGTTTTGGGAACTTATATGTTCCTCAGAATTTATCCATTTCTTCTAGGTTGTCCAATTTGTTGGTATATAATTTTTCATAATAATCTCTTATAACCCTTTGTATTTCTGTCATGTTAGTTATTTCTCCTCTTTCATTTCTGACTTGATTTGAGTTCTCTCTCTTGTTTTTGATGAGTTTGGCTAATGGTTTATCAATTTTGTTGGATCTTTTCAAATAACCAACCCTGGGTTCATTGATTTGTTCTGTTGTTTTCTTAGTCTTTATTTCATTTATTTCTGCCCTAATCTTTATTTCCTTCCTTCTACAGGCTTTAAGCTTTGTTTTTTTGTTTTTGTTTTTTGTTTTTCTTTCTCCTTTAGGTCTAAGATTAGGTTGTTTATTTGGGATTTTTCTTGCTTATTAAGGTAAACCTATATTGCTATAATCTTCCCTTTTCAATAGTTTTGCTCCATCCCAAAGATTTCCAATGGTTGTGTTATCATTTTCATTTGTTTCCCTTTATTTTTTTATTTCCTTTTTGATTTCTTGGTTGACCCATTCATTGTTTCATAGCATGTTACATAAGCTCCATGTGTTTGTGTTTTTTCTTTGATTGATTTCTGGTTTCATACCATTGTAGTCAGAAAAGGTACATGGTGTGATTTTAATCTTCTCTGGGTCATTTTCTTTGTTCATTGCACTGATGTGGCTGCTATTTTGGTGTGTATCCATGGAATGATGTGAGCTTAGGATCCTCTTACTCTGCCATCTTCCCAGACTCCCTCCTCAGTTTTAATTTTAGCCATTCCTTCAGAAAGCCTACAGGTTAACACCCTTAGCCTTTTGATTTATTTCACCAACGTGGAATTTAATTTTACCTTTGCTTATCCTACTGACCATGCCATAGTCATGCCTTCTTTGACTCTGGCCTCTGTAGTTCCTACTTACAGAACTTGTTTCCAAATGTCTTTCTTTAGACCGCCATTGGCTTTCTTTTTCCTTACTTTCTTTCTTGATTTTCTTCTTGCTAGTTCCTTACTTTTTCAAGACTCACTAGAGAAAAATTAAATTTGCCCAAGTCTCCACCTTTACTTCTTTTTATGGTCTTTTTGTCCACATTGCTAAATTTTACCTTTTTTTTTTATTTTTTTAAGGATTTTATTTATTTATTTGACAGAGAGAAATTACAAGTAGGCAGAGAGGCAGGCAGAGAGAGAGAGGAGGAAGCAGGCTCCCTGCCGAGCAGAGAGCCCGATGCGGGACTCGATCCCAGGACCCTGAAATCATGACCTGAGCTGAAGGCAGAGGCCCAACCCACTGAGCCACCCAGGCACCCCAAATTTTACCTTTTTTAAGCTCCTTCTTCCTTGGCTCTTCTTTTCTTACAACCATCAAGTTAGATAAATGGCAGAGAATCATAGGAAGAGGAGGGAAAAGTGGGAGAGGAGAAAGTGAAATACATTCCCCATTTCTTGAGCATTCACCTATCTTTTTTCAACTTAGGTTTGAACAATAGTAAATGCCATTTACTGAGCACTCTCCATAAGCACTGTGCAAGACACAATGACTTAAATGATCCTTTGAAGTAGGGAATACCTTATGCCCTGTGAGTTAGGGAGTACCCTGTTTTACAAATTACCTGAGGCTCACAGACATGGGTTCTGGGAGTTGTGTCCCACTTGGCTGGCTGTGAGCCAGGTGCTGAGGATGCTGCTGCTTTTCACCTGTCCCTTTTTCACCTGTCCCTTCTCTTTTCAATTTAGGAAACTTGGATTCAGCATGTCCTCATGTGCTTTTTTGGTCCCATGCTGTTGCTATTTTCTGCCAAGAAAAAAAAAATTACAAAAGTTTAAGATTGTAGTGCTCATTTTAACCATGCTCTAATGTCCTTAACTGCCAAATTACTCAAAGAACCCAAGTCTTAGGTAGACTGAATGCCCTAACCCCTTTCTCCAAGTCTGTCCTAATTTCTCTGGCCAGAGAACTCAGTGAAATCTTCTTGTTTCCCACTGCCTCATATGAGTGCTCTTCATCTAGCTCCTGGTTCCCACACTAGGCTGCATACCTCCAGGACAGAGTTTAACTGTGCATCTCCACAGCATGTAGCACAGAACCTCACCCTAAATTGGCACTCATTATTTGTGAAATGAAAGATTGGATGATTATACCAAGATTCTAGTTTTTTCACCACTCTTCCCTTCTCAGCCCTTTGTGTCTCCAGCCATCTACTACCCCCAGGAGTTTCTTAGACTTTGGTGACCCAGTGTCCTTCTTTCAACACCCCCCCCCCCACACACAGACACACCTTGATTGAGCTGGGATCTCTCTTCCACTGCCCTTGACTGCCCAAACAGCCCCTCTTGCTCCTCTGTGGGTTCCCATCCTCTCTCTCTCCAGCTACTCTTCTCCCTCTGGAAATCATCTGACCACTCCAAGGATGACCTTCTTATTGGCAGGCTGACCTTGCGAATCCTTCTAGAGTTGTTTACATACATAGAGCTTGAGTCTCCAACTTGTTCATAAGCTACTTGCCAGCGAGGGCTTCTTTTGTTTTCCCTATAGTACCTAGCACAGTGCTAGCCACTTGATTCATTTGACAGATGTAACAGAGTATTTGTTTTGTAATGATAACTATTATATTTTTTCCCTGGCTCAAAACAAAAGAAAAGAGAAATTATTTTGTGCTGTATTTAAGTTTTGAATTTTTTTCAAATTTGTTTCATTGTTTTACTCTTCCTTTTTTTAAAAAGATTTTATTTATTTACTTGAGAGAAAGAGTGCATGCACAAGCAAGGAGGGGGCATGCAGAGGGAGAAGGAGAAGCAGACTCTCGTATGGGGGCTTGATCCCAGGCCCCTGGGATCATGACCTGAGCCAAAGGCAGATACTTAACCAACTGAGCCATGGAGGTGCCCTGCTTTGCTGTTCTTTAAGGGGTTTTTTTATACTTGTATAGGAACTTCCTGGCATTATGCCACCTGCTATAATATGCATTTAGTCTTAAATATCAAAAGGTAAGTATATATATTGGGTTAGATCGAGTTCCCTCTTTTGCCATAGCCGGGCCTCACATTTCTATTACTGAGTCCATGCCTCCCATCTGTTCAGTATTTTCAAGCAGCAGATTTATAACTATAAAAGTTTTTTACCCATACAACTACATCATCTCTAGCAACCATTTCACATCAAAATAATCATCTTTGGCCTCCTTAATAATGTAAGTATAAAGATTTGCCAATACTTCTTTTTTTCCAGATATTGCTTCCAAATAATGATGAATTCCCTACTTCTAGAAATTGCATCACCCTCTTCCCTCCTCAACATCAGTCACTTCAGAGCCAACCCTAGTGACTTTGTAATTATGGTTCCCAGAATATAATTCCTTATGAGGGCTTTTGTGACTTTTCATTGATGGCTCCATGAGGTCAATAGCCATGGTTCCATGACCCATCCTCTCTCCCTCAGAGACCACACTGGGCATCTTTTTTTTAAGGTAGCCTTTGCTTAGCTCCTCAGATCATAAGGGACTCCTCAGTAAGAGTACTTATTCTTTTCCCTCCTTAGTCACCTTTCTCAACAATTGTATTTTCTTAATATTTATTTATTTGAGCACTGATAATTTCATATTTTTCCCACTCTTCATCTTCAAGATTATTCTTGGGACACCTGGGTGGCTCAGTCAGTTAAGCATCCGACTCTTGGTTTCAGCCAGGTCTTAGTCTCAGGGTCTGAAATCAAGCCCTGCAACAGGCTCCACGCTCAGCATAGCATCTGCTTAAGTTTCTCTCTCCCTCTCCCTCCACCTTTTCTCTCTCTCTCAAGTAAATAAATAAATCTTTAAAAAAAAAAAAAAAGAAGAAGAAATTGAGTCAGTAATTCAAAAGGTGAGAATGAATACCTTAAGATCTTTGGTAGCTATTCTAGAATCTAGCTTCCTTGGGCTACCCTCTGGCCCCCAGGAATTTATATCCCTCCCATATGCATAATATATTCACCCCTCTCAAGGGTAGCAAAAGTCCCTTCCCTTTACAGCATGAGCTCAGTGCTTAGAATTTCATTGTCTAATCAGGTTCAGAGGCATTTGAGGGTCCTCAGTTTTAGTACCTTAAGTATAGCTCCTTGAGTACATTTCTTCTCAGCCTGGGAAACAAATACAAGCATAGACTAACTTTTAGAGACATTTCTACTCAAGTAATTGGCACAAGGAGTCATTGGTCCCACAGCATTTGAAAATGTTGGGAGTTTTTTTATTAAGTGTTAAGGCCCAGGTTCCTGAGGTCATTCCATGGTTCTCAGCTCTGCTTTTGGGGTCCTTGTGTTGCCCTCTGAGTCATCCTTCCTTTTTTTTTTTTTTTTTTTTAAATGAGAGGTAGCTTGTATTTATAATGGAACAGTTCTTTCAGCCTGCTTCTTGACAGTAGACTTCTCAGGGTTCAATGACTTTGCCTCATTGTAAAGTGAGTTTGAGCTCACTGTCTCAGCTCAAACTAGAGGTATTTCTGAATATATAACACCTTGAAGAATTTTGTAGGTCTTCTGTGGTTCTTGTTGGGGTTACTCCATTGAGCAGAAGTCACCCCCACAAATCTTCTCCAGATAAAGTTTTCCCTTCCATGGATGCCTGCTTAGATAATGGAGGAACAGTACCTCTTAAGCTTCCTAGGGCATGTTTGAGAGAATCTGTGAGACACACTTTAAATTTCTTTAAAGAGCTCTTATGTGACTGAATAGTACTCTGAGGTACCACCTTTGTTCTTTCTGAGGTCTTGATGAATTTGCACTCATATACCTTGACTTCTTTGATAGTCCTTTTTCAATTTAACTTCTTCCTTTTCCATTTTACTATAAGCCATAGAAAAAAGTTGGTGACACCCTCAACACTATTTGAATCTCCTTCATTGGATTACCCATAACATTAGACACATTTTCTATTTTCCACATGCCTGCAGACAACAGTATTGCTAAACTTTGTACCACCACATAACAAAGATTCTCTTCCCCCCAGTTTCTGATAAGATTTTCCTTACTTTCTGCAGGCCCTCACCCTCAGTGTCCTCAAAGTCCAAAATTTTACAGTGTGTTCAGAAACACTATTCATCCATCAATCGCCTAATTTTTGCCACATTTCAAAATAATTGGCAAAATCAGTACACTCCTCCCAGACACTTCAGCATGTATATCATTAAGTGAAGTTCAGTATTTAAAGATTTTTTTTTCCTTTCGAGGTAAAGTTAATATGCAATCAAATGCATAAATGTCAAAGGTACCATTCGCAGAGTTTTGACAAATTGATACAGTTTTGTAACACAAACCCCTACAGTTTAAAGAACATTACCATCACCCCAAAATCCTTTCATGCCACTTCCAAATCGCTATTCCAGACTCCATGCTCCAGGGCCAACCACTGTTCTAATGTCATGTAAATGAAATCATGTAGGATATGCTCTTTTGTTCAAGGCTTTTGTTCAGTGCAATGTTTTTTAGATCGTCCTGTTGATGTATAGTGATTCATTTTTTTTTTCATTGCTGAGCATGTTAGTCTGTCCAGGCTGCCATAACAAAATACCACAGACTGGGTAGCTTAAACAACAGAAATTTATTTCTCACGGTTCTGGAGACTGGAAGTCCGAGATCAAAGTGTAACAGGTTTGGTTTCTCCCAAGGCCTCTCTCCTTGGCTTACAGATGGCCAGTTTCTCACTGTGTCCTTACATGGTCTCTCGCTGTGTGTATCTCCTTGGTGTCTCTTCCCCCTCATATAAAAACACCAGTCCTATTGGATTAGGACCCCACCCTTAGGACCTTCTTTAACTTTTACAACCTCTTTAAAGTCCCTGTCTCCGAATACAATCACATTGCAGACTGGGACTTCAAAATATGAATGGGAGGGAGTGGGTACAATTCAGTTCATAACACTTCATAATATTCAATTATATGAGTATTCCCCAGTTTATCTATTTTTCTATTGATGGATACCTGAGGCTACTTCCTGTTTGGAGCTATTATGAATAAATCTGCCATGAACATTCACATACAGGTCTTTTTTTGAACAGACATTTTTATTTCTTTTGAGTAAATGCATAGGAGTAGAATTGCTGAGTCTTGTTTAGTTTTCTAAAAACTGACAGACTTTTTTCCAAAACCAGTGTACCATTTTTGTACTCCCACCATCCATGTATAATAGTTTGGTTGCTTTATATCCTTGTAAATATTTGGAATTATCACTCTTTTAATTTGAGACATTTTGATGGGTATGTACTAAAAAACTTTTGACTAGACCCAAAAGAAACTAAAAAAAAGTTCTAATTTTTTTTATTTTTACAATGAACATATTTGTTTTTGTTGTAAAATGGTAATTTAATTTTTTTTTTACCAAAGTGATAATCAAACAATAAAAGTTTTTCATTAAAAAAAAAAAAAACAGCATCACCTTTCCTACTCTCGTGCTAGGTCTTTCTTCAGAGGAAACTACCCTTAGCTTTTAGCTGTTTTTCATATTTGCTAATATATAGTTTATACTGTTGTTTTTTTGATTTATCAGCTCCTGACATGATCTGTTAACTTCCTGAGGTAGCATATGGGGACACAGCTCTCCCATCTACCCTGTATTCCCTCTCTAACTGCTAATTCCCCTGCTAACACAATATCACATTTTGGTTAAAACAGTTGTCAATATCTCATGATTATGATCACGAAACTACTGTTCACTGCTGATGAGGGGAAAGCTATAATCATTCCTCCTTTCTTTACAACTCTTTGTTTTCATGGCATTAATAATTACCTCATTTCTTCATTTGCCTAGTTTGTTGTGTTCCTACTGTTAATTCTTTCCATATATTCCAATATCTTTTTCACATGTCCATGAATAATATCTTCCATATGCTCAAATAGATCACTCATTGCTGTTCCCTGCAGGCCTCTGTATTCCTATTCCACTCTGAGTTGGTTATTTTCTTGGTGTGTTGACCAAGATTGAGATTTCTCTTAACTGTCCCTTCAACACTCCTGTATTAGTTTCCTTATTTGCTAAATCCCATATCTTATTCTTTCTTGGTTTAGCCCTTTATTTTGCTGGAATACAGTCTTTAGTGTCTATGGATAGGAAATCAATTTTTTGAGACCTAAAATACCTGAAAATACCTTTATTTCACTCTTAACTTGACTCATAGTCTGGCTGGGTATAAAAGTTTAATTTGCAAATAAAGTTTCCTCATAATTTTGAAGGCATTATTCTATTAAGTCCTAACTTGCCTTATTGCTTCTGCAAGGTCCAACACAATTCTTTTTCTGGACTCTTTGTATTTTGTAAGTTATTGTTTTTCTTTTCAGAAATTTTTAGTCTTTTTTGTTTGTCCATGATATGAATAATGGGCATTCAGTTTAGAGTTTCATATTCTAGAAAGTTTCCTTCAGTTCTGGAAAGTTTTTCTTTTGTTATTTCTTTGATCACTCCTTTCCCCGTGTTTTTTATGGTCCCTTTTTCTATAATACCTTTCACTGGGATGTTGAATCACTTGGGCTGATTTTCTATCTAATATTCTTACCATTTTTCATCTTTTGGAGAGATTTCCTCTATCTTCAAGCCTTCCTCCTACATTTTTATTCCAGTTTTTCTTTTTTGTCTCATGGCTGAAATTCTTCCATTATCTGTTTGAGAATATTGATTATATTTGTTTTGAACCTTTTATCTTTTTGTTGTTTATTTGCTCTCATGTTGGATACTTAGCTGTCTATTCATATTAAAAAGAGACACTAAAAAGCTGATGGAATATTTTGTGCATGTGTGAGCCTTGTTGATTAGTGAACTTCATAGCAGAGTACTAGGATAGCAAGCTGTATTTACTATGCCCACCAAATGTCACTCTCTTGTGGCATCTCTCTTAGTCCATTTCATTTTTCCAGAGAAAAATTCAGTAGGCTCCTGCACATAATATATGATCCTGGCTCATGACATTTGAAATTTGCCTAGGAAAAGGAAGTGAGTCTCAACCTCTGTCCTATCTTTCCTTTGCCAGATTTCTGGGTCCTCTTGTTCTTTCCAGAGAATAAACCTTCTGTCTGCTGCCAGGAAGAGCAACATGAAAGGAAGCATTAACCAGATAGTTGCTTGGTTTTCTGGGCAGGAGACATAGCCAATGAGGGGAGGAAAGAAGACTAATCATTCTAAATATAAACTTTCAACCAAAGTCCTTCTTTTAAACTCTTTACTCTCTGTAGTACCTTGTGTCTCCAACTACTAAACCCTTTCAGAGTCCAATAGGTCAAACAACTTCACTGACTGTTAGCTTCCACCTCTCCAGAAACCTAGGTGCTAGCTCTTCCTTTCTGATAAATCACTTCCATCCAGTTTCAACCATTTTCCATTTTCTAAAATGTTGTTGAAATCTCTCCACTACTATTGGTCTCTCCTGATTGCGTGCTCCTTATAAATTTATAACTTTTTCAGTTGCCTTCATTTTTAGTTTTGTGGCATTTTTGAAGTTGATTTGCCATGTTTAACTAGAAGAATCATTCTTAAAGGATATAGTTTTTGGCACTTTAAGGATTTGAGAATATGCCTCAAATGCTTCACTTTAAGATGAATTTTTCATATCTATTTCTAAATTTTTGAACTACATATTTAAGCTATGCTTTAAAAAATCACTAGATTTCATGTAAAGAAATTAAAAACAATGGGGGTGCCTGGGTGGCTCAGTGGGTTAAAGCCTCTGCCTTCAGCTCAGGTCATGATCCCAGGGTCCTGGGATCGAGCCCCACATCGGGCTCTCTGCTCAGCAGGGAGCATGCTTCCCTTCCTCTCTCTGCCTGTCTCTCTGCCTACCTGTGATCTCTGTCTGTCAAATAAATAAATAAAATCTTTTAAAAAAAATTAAAAACAATGAATTTTGGAACACTGAAAGAAATAAAATAAAATAAAATGAAGGGAAAAAAAGAAATTTCTTATCAACTGTCAAAGAAATATACTGTTGAAACTGGTTTCCAGAAATGGTTAACTAGTCTGGCCTGAGTCTTCTATATCTTTTTACCTAGTCTCTCTGAAGATAAACATCAGTATTTGTAAGGCACATGGCTAAATTCAGGACTTTTTAATGAAATGGATTTTATATTTCTTCATAAAGCCATCTCACCTTTGTTGAAATTGCCCCCAATAAACTTAGCTTCTTCATTATTACCCACCCTTAACCATGTAAGGCAACTGCTCCCAGAAAACAAATAATAATACTGTATTTCCTTTAGGATGATCTAAGAACTTGAACCTAACATTTAAACCTCATGCAGTATCTTAACTAAAACAGTTCATCAAGCATGTTTCTTTTTTCCTATGCATGATTCAGAATTACGTTTTATTTTTCTTCCAGAATTGGACAGGCCATATCCCTATAACAGAGCTCATTTCCAGATTTAATTTATGTCATGTTAGAGTTATTTGCCTTTATAAACTTAGCATAAATACAACTTTGCACATTGAACATACTGTTAGCACCCTAAATGCTAAATAACAAAATGGAATAGGTTTCTACAACTAATTCCCAAAAACCTTGATACTGGTGACAAGATACTACAGCATGCCTTGAGGGATCTGCTAATCATATCCAGGCCTTTGCCTTACCAGCATGAACTGAATGTTGGCCTGGCCTGTAATTGGACTCTTATGACCATCTGGCAGCTTCTGTGACATATTAGTGGCCTTGGCCCAGTTTCTAATTGGCATGTACCAGCATCAAATTGGCATGTATCTGCATCCACAAGACAGCTTAACTTTCTAAATAAGAGAGGTCATAATATCTTTTCTTTAGCTATGATGCAATTGCTTTTGGCAGGTTTTTGTTTTAACTGAGAAGAAGCTAAAATTTCAAGATTCACATGTTACTTTAATCCTGAACCTTTGAATCTGCTTTTCTACTAACTGAAACAGAGTCTAGAAACTGCTGGTCCTGTCCCCATGTCTTGAAAAAATTATGTATAAATATACATACATATATATACACACATACATATATATGCCTTCAAGCCATAGGTATTCTTTTTTTATTATTACTTATTTTTTTTTATTTTTTTATAAACATATAATGTATTTTTATCCCCAGGGGTACAGGTCTGTGAATCGCCAGGTTTACACACTTCACAGCACTCACCATAGCACATACCCTCCCCAATGTCCATAACCCCACTCCCCCTCTCCCAACCCCCCCTCCCCCCAGCAACCCTCAGTTTGTTTTGTGAGATTAAGAGTCACTTATGGTTTGTCTCCCTCCCAGTCCCATCTTGTTTCGTTTATTCTTCTCCTATCCCCCTAACTCCCATGTTGCATCTCCACTTCCTCATGTCAGGGAGATCATATGATAGTTGTCTTTCTCCGATTGACTTATTTCGCTAAGCATAATACCCTCTAGTTCCATCCACGTCGTCGCAAATGGCAAGATTTCATTTCTTTTGAAAAGCCATAGGTATTCTTAATCACAGGCTGTCTGCAAACTTTAATGGAAAGCTTCATCTGTAATCATTTTAAACAGAGCCAGTAGAGACAAGATTGTTTTAGTTAGTAGCTTACCAGCTTAAACTGAGCACTTTCTAGTTGGGATGGAAACTTAATCCAGGAAAA